>NW_026628590.1:0-2020 GCF_030028575.1 Malurus melanocephalus
TTTACCATCTCATTGATATCTTCTGTAATATTCAACAACTACCCCAAATTAATGACATTTTACTGAACATGGATAAAGAACCTTCCAAGCCAAAGCAAAAACCTGCAGTTCCATTTTCCCAAGTTCCTCTCACGTCCCTCTCCCACCAGACCCATGACTGAAGCCACAAGTGAGGGTCACCTTTCCCCCTGCCCCGTCAGCAAATCAATCTGGGTTTCTTGTCTACACATAAATTGGGCTGTCTGCCATTGATTCACACAAAAAACCCTTGAGCAGCGCAGTGAAACACCAATAAAATCTTACAATCAACTCGAGGAGTCGCCTTTGGTCCCGTCCCTGCTGCTCCTCAGCTGCACAAAACACGTCCTCACACAGATTCTCCCTTGTAATGGCTCGGGCTGAGTACTCAAATTGCTTCTTGAACACAAAAACCAAACAGAGCCACGGGGAAATATTCACAGAGGAGTTTTGTGCTGCATCACAGCCGGGTTAAATGTTGTGTTTCGGCAGCAGTTTCATTTTGGAGAGAGGAGGGGAGGATGGGAAAAAGCAAAAGCAGAAGTGTGCCCTGTGTGACTCTCTAGAGCCAGAAAAGGAGAACACACGAGTGGAGGAGTGAGAATTCACCGTGAAACAGCGAAGAGTGCAGCACAGGAAGGAAGGAAGGCAGCGGGGCTGTGCCTTTAAGGTTTCAGCACGTTGGAAACCCTACAGGTGACCCTGAAATCTGGAACAAATTCCTGCAGGAATCCAAACCCAAACAGGGACAGGAACGCTCAGGATTCCAGGTCCAGGATGGATTTGAGGGTCTGTGGGTGGGCAGCTGTGACATTGTCTTGGTGGCAGCAGAGGATGAATGTGAACAGAGGAAGAGACACTGAATGTGTGCAAACACTGAATGTGAGCAGAGGATGAATGTGAGCAGAGACACTGAATGTGAGCAGAGGATGAATGTGAGCAGAGAGAGACACTGAATGTGAGTGTGAGCAGAGACTGAATGTGAGCACAGACACTGAATGTGAGCAGAGATGCTGATTGTGAGCAGAGAGACACTGAATGTGTGCAAACACTGAATGTGAGCAGAGGATAAATGTGAGCAGAGAGAGACACTGAGTGTGAGCAGAGACACTGAATGTGAGCAGAGACATTGGATGTGAGTGTGAGCAGAGACTGAATGCGAGCAGGGGATAAATGTGAGCAGAGAGAGACACTGAATGTGAGCACAGACACTGAATGTGAGCAGAGATGGTGATTGTGAGCAGAGACACTGAATGTGAGCAAACACTGAATGTGAGCAGAGGATGAATGTGAGCAGAGACATTGGATGTGAGCAGAGAGAGACACTGTGAGCACAGACACTGAGTGTGAGCACAGACATTGAATGTGAGCACAGACACGCAATGTGAGCACAGACACCCAATGTGAGCACAGACACCATCTCCCTGCTGACCCTGCTGGGACTCACCTCCCTCCACACCCCCAGGGGACACCCAGCACCCCACAGCCCCTCCAGGCAGTGCCACAGCTCCCTTCAGGCATGGCAAGGAAAGTGAAGCTGCAGAGCCCTTGGCACATTTTCCCGATTCAAATCCACTGCTCAGCCAAATGCAAAGACAGGAGGATTTTTTCAGTGATGAAGGTGGAAATGGACACTGAAAACATTACAGTTTCAGTGAAGATTCCCCTTGGCTGGTGTGGGAGGGGTCAGGAGTGCCAGCTTACATCTGCTGCTTGGTGACCCTGCCATCCCCTGCTCTCCTCCCTGCTCGGTGTCCTCCACAGAATTCCCCTGCTCTGCACTCAAAGTCCCTGATGTGTCCCTTCAGCAGACAAAGCTCTTCCTTTGGAGCCTTCTGCCATTACAGCAATGCAGATTTTTAGCTGGAGCAGCAGTGATGGCACCACTGCTCTGTTTCTGACCCCTCTCCTCACCTCTCTGGTGGTCCAGACCCTCCTCCAGCAGATTCCCATGGAGCTGCCGAGGCTGAAAAGAGGAAACCTTTCATGATGAGGTGGGCAG
>NW_026628591.1:0-1900 GCF_030028575.1 Malurus melanocephalus
TGGGTGGGGACTGGGATGGAGATGGGGATGGGAATGGGTTGGGGACAGAAATATGGGCAGGGAAGGGATCGGGATGGGAACTGGGATGGGACCAGGATCAGGACTGGGATGGGGTCGGGATCAACCCGGGATGTTCCCGGTATCAGTCCCAGGGCTCTGCTCGGGATAGGCCGGGATCAGGACCGGGCTGATCCCGGGTTTCAGCCAGGGATGTTCCCGGTATCGGTCCCGGGCTCGACTCGGGATCAGGACCGGGATGGGACCGGGTTAGGATCGGGATAGTCCCGGTATCAATCCCGCTCTCGGCGCGGGTTAGGATCGGGATAGTCCCGGGTTAGGATCGGGTTAGAGTCGGTATCAGTCCCAGGTTGTTCCCGATTTAGGATCGGGATAGTCCCGGTATCAGCCCCGGGATAGCCCTGGGTTAGGATCGGGTCAGTCCCGGTATCAGCCCCGCTCTCGGCCCGGGTTAGGATTGGGATGTTCCCGGGTTAGGATCGGGATAGTCCCGGTATCAATCCCGCTCTCGGCGCGGGTTAGGATCGGGCTAGTCCCGGGTTAGGATCGGGATCAGTCCCGGTATCAGCCCCGCTCTCGGCGCGGGTTAGGATCGGGTTAGTCCCGGTATCAGTCCCAGGTTGTTCCCGGGTTAGGATCGGGCTAGTCCCGGGTTAGGATCGGGATAGTCCCGGTTTAGGATCGGGTTAGTCCCGGGTTAGGATCGGGATAGTCCCGGTAACAATCCCGCTCTCGGCCCGGGTTGGGATCGGGATCAGTCCCGGTATCAGTCCCAGGTTGTTCCCGGGTTAGGATCGGGTTAGTCCCGGTATCAGTCCCAGGTTGTTCCCGGGTTAGGATCGGGTTAGTCCCGGTATCAGTCCCAGGTTGTTCCCGGGTTAGGATCGGGCTAGTCCCGGGTTAGGATCGGGTTAGTCCCGGTATCAGCCCCGCTCTCGGCGCGGGTTAGGATCGGGCTAGTCCCGGTTTAGGATCGGGTTAGTCCCGGGTTAGGATCGGGTTAGTCCCGATTTAGGATCGGGTTAGTCCCGGTACCAGCCCCGCTCTCGGCGTGGGTTAGGATCGGGTTAGTCCCGGTATCAGTCCCAGGATGTTCCCGGTTTAGGATCGGGTTAGTCCCGGGTTAGGATCGGGTTAGTCCCGGTATCAGCCCCGGGTTGTTCCCGGGTCAGGATCGGGTTAGTCCCGGGTTAGGATCGGGTTAGTCCCGGTTTAGGATCGGGTTAGTCCCGGTACCAGCCCCGCTCTCGGCGCGGGTTAGGATCGGGTTAGTCCCGGTATCAGTCCCAGGTTGTTCCCGGGTTAGGATCGGAACGTTCCCGGGTTAGGATCGGGTTAGTCCCGGTATCAGCCCCGGGATGTTCCCGGGTTAGGATCGGGATAGTCCCGGGTTAGGATCGGGTTAGTCCCGGTATCAGTCCCAGGTTGTTCCCGGGTTAGGATCGGGATAGTCCCGGTATCAGTCCCAGGTTGTTCCCGGGTTAGGATCGGGATAGTCCCGGTATCAATCCCGCTCTCGGCCCGGGTTAGGATCGGGATAGTCCCGGGTTAGGATCGGGATAGTCCCGGTATCAATCCCGCTCTCGGCCCGGGTTAGGATCGGGTTAGTCCCGGTTTAGGATCGGGTTAGTCCCGGTATCAGTCCCAGGATGTTCCCGGGTTAGGATCGGGATAGTCCCGGGTTAGGATCGGGTTAGTCCCGGTATCAGTCCCAGGTTGTTCCCGGGTTAGGATCGGGATGTTCCCGGGTTAGGATCGGGTTAGTCCCGGGTTAGGCTCGGGCTAGTCCCGGGTTAGGATCGGGTTAGTCCCGGTACCAGCCCCGGGCTAATCTCGGTTTAGGATCGGGTTAGTCCCGGTACCAGCCCCGGGCTAATCTCGG
>NW_026628592.1:0-1939 GCF_030028575.1 Malurus melanocephalus
AAACTATATGTGCCAGGGAAGACTAATGCAGACAAAATGCATTCTCTTCCTATCCACTGGACATGACTAGAGAAATAATAATTAAACAGTCATTAACAGATCTATTTTCTGCCACTGACCAAAGTGGGTTTTTGAGCTCGCATTCCAACAGTAGGTAAATGAACATTCATGGGATAAAACCACAACCACTCACCTATCTAAACAGTTTACCAGGTGGGGACTCCTATTCATCATCATCACCATAATTTCATCAATGGTTATGTGCTTCCTCCTGAGTCCTTGGACATTTATTTTCCTTATGGCCACCTAAAATGACATTGAAAATCCGTAACTTGAGAAGCTGGTGGCTCAAGACCACAGAGCACATGGTGGGATTGACTTTGGAATGACACAGCTGAGCTGTGCCAAAGTGCCTGGTGATTGAACATGGGAGTAATTAGGAGCTGACATTCCCACAGCCCATTTCTCTGCTCACTCAGGGGCCAGTACACGACATGTGGCCACTGACATTTTGCCTTGTCCACCTGGTAACAACAGTGTCACGACTGTCACCCACAAAGCTCTGACCACACTTTCTGCTGCTCTGTCTTAGCTCTAAAGAAGTAATCCCTGCCTTGGTGCTCTGTTGGCCTACAAGCAGGGCTTAGGGCTTTTAGGGACACTCTGCACATCTCTCCCTATGTGCACTTCCCAAGTGAAGCACTGCTGGTGGCTGAGGAACTACCACTGAGATTCAGATGTATGTGCTGGCAGCCAGAAATGAGAATTCAGGACTCCTTAGCTGTAGCCCCAGTGAGCAGTGAAATGCTCTAAGGCACCACCTTTCTTTCAGCAATTAGGAGTGAGTAGCACATCCTTCTCTGGAAGGTGCTGCTTCCCTCCTTGCCTTCCTTCTGGCAGCTGAGCAGGACAAAGACTGTCCCACATGTATTTTGCAGGCTGGTACCAGTCAGCGCTTCCTCCACCTTTGCAGCACAGCTCTACCTGTGACCCAAAGTTCCAGCCACCGCTCACAGCAGAGGGGAAAGCTCTTGAAATCTGTAGAATCTGTGGGGGCATTTGACATTTACCTCTCCTCCTGTGGCAGTGTCAAGTGCTCTACAGACATCTCCAAAAGCCCTGGAAACAAAACCACGGCAAGGAAAGACAAACTGTTTAGACCCTGGAGTGAAAGGCAGTCCAGACAGGAGATCATTGCTGTAAATGCCTAAAACCTGCAGGATGCATGAGGGGTGTGCCAAAAGGCAGATGGTGCATCCTCCTCTCAAGTGCATGGGCACTAGGCCGGTTCCTGAAAATATGGGGTTACTGCGTCAGCTCGAAAAGAGAGCTTATTCTTTCATCATGAGATTTCATCTCATCTTTCTAAACTGTGTGCTTCTAATCCTGGCCCTRGAGTTTTCCCTTCTGCAAACTCTTGCAAAGAAATGCTCCTAAGAGCTGTTATCTGACAGCTCTCAGCAGGCAGGTTGCTCTTTCAGGAAATTGAGATTCTTCACCTTTTGGGATTGTGCCWGTGTGATTTTGAAATATCCAAAAAGGCTAAGGAAATGAATGCAAGGTGTCCCACGGCTGAGAGACAGGAGATCTTCCAGGTCCTGTTCCTTGCTGCAGGCAAGAGCTTGGCAACATCGAGATGTCTTTGACAATGCCTTCTGACCACCCTTAGAAACTCTGGGCAGCATTGTGAGGCGGGGCAGTGTAACCCCAGTGTCTGACCATGTTTGCAGCTTGCCTGATGTCACACTTGATAGGCAATGGCCCAGGAAAACAACCGCCCTGTGGTTTTATAGAAAAAACTGTGGTTGGACTCACCCACTGCCGATCATTTCTAGTTCGGTGTATTTCAACACAGGATTTTCCATGTTCACCATTTTCCCTGAAGGAAATGAAATGTAAGATGCTCACTTTAAAGCAGAGATCCCATCTTCCAGGAGAC
>NW_026628593.1:0-2019 GCF_030028575.1 Malurus melanocephalus
CCCAGTGCTGGACCTGGCCATGAGTGCCCCCCATTCCTCCCGGCCCCACTTCCCCATTTGTCCCCTGACCTTTCCAGCGGCTTTGCTGATCAGATGTCTGCCCTTTTCACATCCAATTAGCAGAATTCTTCAACTTTCTCGCCTGAATCCCATTTTCACCCTCCTCCTCCTCCCTCCAAACCCCTCATCCTGCTCACGTCGGGGATCTTCAGAACTCTCAGTTTGGGGTTTTGCTTTGCTCTCAGCAGGCTCAGCCCCAATTCCTGCCCTTCCAAAGGGCTCTGCCTCTCCAGCCTCACTCGGGGCATCCCTCTCTGCAGGGAGGGCTCGGTGCCAGGGCTCTGCTTTGCTCTTTCCCCAGCAAAGGTCACAGGAATATTTTGGCAGGCACTGCGCTCCGATCCTCCTCGCTCAGGGTCGCCGCCAGCCGTGGCCCGGGGCTTTCACAGCTCCGGTGGCTCTGCAGGACCTTTGGTATTTGCAAACACAAAAAATCCATGTAACAGCTCAGCTGCTGGCAGGGGAGCCCGTGGTGGGCAGGGAGGAACATCTGCTTCGCTCCCAACCTCATCCCCACTCCCTGATTGTGGATGTGACCATCAGGATGAGCTCAGAGCTCCCATGGATTGAGCTCTCTGCCTCTGAAATACCATCCCTCTTATCCCTCTTGGTCCCCCAGGTTTTATTTTTTTGTTTGCAGGAACACTAAAGTTTTATTTTCGGTCGTCGCACCTGGGTTTTTGAAAGGCTGCTAAAATTGGAGTTGAAAAGTGGTAATTTGAGTGTCTTTCTGAGGGAAAGGGAAGTGGAGCTGCTTTTTTTGGTGTAGTTCTCATACCTTTTCCAAGCGTCTTAATTGGTGACTTAACTCGTGATTTGAGCCTTTAAAAATCAAGATTTTCATCCATCTCCACTAAAACTGAAAAAGAAGGGGCACAGGACAGGTTCATAAGTAAATAAATTTAAAAAACCCCAAACCTACCAATAAACACAGTTTGGAAAAAGCCAATGAACATGATTTTCCAGATGTTTCTAAATGTCTCAAACAAAATTTTGGGAAAACCAACATTTATTGGGGCAGCACTGAAATTTCAAACATTTGGATTGACCGAGTGTGACCATCACTGCTCCAGAGCTRCTGCTGCTCCTGGYGCTGCACYCRGRGCCTGGAGGTCAYACCTTGKCAWCCAAGAAATGGAACTGTCAAATATTGGGGTTTTCCCAATGTTTTATTTGGGGAGCACTGAGATTTCAAATCTCTAGTTCCTGAGCGTGACCATCACTGCTCCGGAGCCTCTGCTGCTGCCGGTGCTGCGGTCAGAGCCTGGAGGTTGCACCTTGGCTCCATCCAAGAAATGAAACTATAACATATTGGGGTTTTCCCAAAGTTTTATTGGGGCAGCACTGAGATTTCAAATTTCTGCATTGACTGAGCGTGACCATCACCACCCTGGAGCTGCTGCTGCTCCTGGTGCTGCATTCAGAGCCCCGAGAACACACCTTGGCTCCATCCAAGAAATGGCGCTATCAAATATTGGGTTTTTCCCAAAGTTTTGTTGGGGCAGCATTGAGATTTCAAATTTCTACATTGAGTGAGCGTGACCATCACCATTCCAGAGACGCTGCTGCTCCCAGTGCTGCGCTCAGAGCCCCGAGATCTCACCTTGGCTCCATCCCTGAAGCTCTGCACAGTTTCCTCTCTCCCTTCCAAGACTTCTGGGGGTCCTGGGGAGGAGCTGCTGCCGTTCATTCAGCACCTCAGGGCAGCCGTGGTGGGGCTGTGAGGCTGAGTGGAGATGAGAAGTGACGGAGTGTTAATACACGAGGAATTCATTTTGTGTCCTATTAGCGGCGTTTGTCGCGCCAAAGGGAGACATCACGGCCTGTCAGGTGCAGTGGTGAGCACACAGTGAATGATTGAGGGGGTAACAGGGATGTGCTGGGCAGGGAGAGGAGCCTGGGCCCTAAAACTGCACCCAACCCTGCTGGAAACAGGGCTGAGGGAAAGCTGCAGGGAGG
>NW_026628594.1:0-2019 GCF_030028575.1 Malurus melanocephalus
CCCAGTGCTGGACCTGGCCATGAGTGCCCCCCATTCCTCCCGGCCCCACTTCCCCATTTGTCCCCTGACCTTTCCAGCGGCTTTGCTGATCAGATGTCTGCCCTTTTCACATCCAATTAGCAGAATTCTTCAACTTTCTCGCCTGAATCCCATTTTCACCCTCCTCCTCCTCCCTCCAAACCCCTCATCCTGCTCACGTCGGGGATCTTCAGAACTCTCAGTTTGGGGTTTTGCTTTGCTCTCAGCAGGCTCAGCCCCAATTCCTGCCCTTCCAAAGGGCTCTGCCTCTCCAGCCTCACTCGGGGCATCCCTCTCTGCAGGGAGGGCTCGGTGCCAGGGCTCTGCTTTGCTCTTTCCCCAGCAAAGGTCACAGGAATATTTTGGCAGGCACTGCGCTCCGATCCTCCTCGCTCAGGGTCGCCGCCAGCCGTGGCCCGGGGCTTTCACAGCTCCGGTGGCTCTGCAGGACCTTTGGTATTTGCAAACACAAAAAATCCATGTAACAGCTCAGCTGCTGGCAGGGGAGCCCGTGGTGGGCAGGGAGGAACATCTGCTTCGCTCCCAACCTCATCCCCACTCCCTGATTGTGGATGTGACCATCAGGATGAGCTCAGAGCTCCCATGGATTGAGCTCTCTGCCTCTGAAATACCATCCCTCTTATCCCTCTTGGTCCCCCAGGTTTTATTTTTTTGTTTGCAGGAACACTAAAGTTTTATTTTCGGTCGTCGCACCTGGGTTTTTGAAAGGCTGCTAAAATTGGAGTTGAAAAGTGGTAATTTGAGTGTCTTTCTGAGGGAAAGGGAAGTGGAGCTGCTTTTTTTGGTGTAGTTCTCATACCTTTTCCAAGCGTCTTAATTGGTGACTTAACTCGTGATTTGAGCCTTTAAAAATCAAGATTTTCATCCATCTCCACTAAAACTGAAAAAGAAGGGGCACAGGACAGGTTCATAAGTAAATAAATTTAAAAAACCCCAAACCTACCAATAAACACAGTTTGGAAAAAGCCAATGAACATGATTTTCCAGATGTTTCTAAATGTCTCAAACAAAATTTTGGGAAAACCAACATTTATTGGGGCAGCACTGAAATTTCAAACATTTGGATTGACCGAGTGTGACCATCACTGCTCCAGAGCTACTGCTGCTCCTGGTGCTGCACTCAGGGCCTGGAGGTCACACCTTGTCAACCAAGAAATGGAACTGTCAAATATCCGGGTTTTCCCAGTGTTTTATTTGGGGACCACTGAGATTTCAAATCTCTAGTTCCTGAGCGTGACCATCACTGCTCCGGAGCCTCTGCTGCTGCCGGTGCTGCGGTCAGAGCCTGGAGGTTGCACCTTGGCTCCATCCAAGAAATGAAACTATAACATATTGGGGTTTTCCCAAAGTTTTATTGGGGCAGCACTGAGATTTCAAATTTCTGCATTGACTGAGCGTGACCATCACCACCCTGGAGCTGCTGCTGCTCCTGGTGCTGCATTCAGAGCCCCGAGAACACACCTTGGCTCCATCCAAGAAATGGCGCTATCAAATATTGGGTTTTTCCCAAAGTTTTGTTGGGGCAGCATTGAGATTTCAAATTTCTACATTGAGTGAGCGTGACCATCACCATTCCAGAGACGCTGCTGCTCCCAGTGCTGCGCTCAGAGCCCCGAGATCTCACCTTGGCTCCATCCCTGAAGCTCTGCACAGTTTCCTCTCTCCCTTCCAAGACTTCTGGGGGTCCTGGGGAGGAGCTGCTGCCGTTCATTCAGCACCTCAGGGCAGCCGTGGTGGGGCTGTGAGGCTGAGTGGAGATGAGAAGTGACGGAGTGTTAATACACGAGGAATTCATTTTGTGTCCTATTAGCGGCGTTTGTCGCGCCAAAGGGAGACATCACGGCCTGTCAGGTGCAGTGGTGAGCACACAGTGAATGATTGAGGGGGTAACAGGGATGTGCTGGGCAGGGAGAGGAGCCTGGGCCCTAAAACTGCACCCAACCCTGCTGGAAACAGGGCTGAGGGAAAGCTGCAGGGAGG
>NW_026628595.1:0-1901 GCF_030028575.1 Malurus melanocephalus
CCCTGGGATGGGCTGGGGACCCCAAAAACCCCGGCAGTTCCATAGGATCGCTGAGGTACGGGACCCTAAAAAACACCAGGATGGGCTGGGGACCCCAAAAACCCCGGCAGTTCCATAGGATCGGTGAGGTACGGGACCCCAAAAACCCCCAGGAGGGGCTGGGGACCCCAAAAACCCCGGCTGCTGCGGCAGTTCCATAGGATCGCCGAGGTACGGGACCCCAAAAAACCCCTGAGATGGGCTGGGGACCCCAAAAACCCCGGCTGCTGCGGCAGTTCCATAGGATCGCTGAGGTACGGGACCCCAAAAACCATGGGATGGGCTGGGGACCCCAAAAACCCCGGCTGCTGCGGCAGTTCCATAGGATCGCTGAGGTACGGGACCCTAAAAACCATGGGATGGGCTGGGGACCCCAAAAACCCCAGCAGTTCCATAGGATCGCTGAGGTACGGGACCCTAAAAACCATCAGGAGGGGCTGGGGACCCCAAAAACCCCAGCAGTTCCATAGGATCGCCGAGGTACGGGACCCTAAAAACCATGGGATGGGCTGGGGACCCCAAAAACCCCGGCAGTTCCATAGGATCGCTGAGGTACGGGACCCCAAAAACCATGGGATGGGCTGGGGACCCCAAAAACCCCGGCAGTTCCATAGGATCGCCGAGGTACGGGACCCCAAAAACCATGGGAGGGGCTGGGGACCCCAAAAACCCCAGCAGTTCCATAGGATCGCTGAGGTACGGGGGTCTGGGAACCCCAAAAACCATCAAGATGGGCTGGGGACCCCAAAAACCCCGGCTGCTGTGCCAGTTCCATAGGATCGCTGAGGTACGGGGGCTTTGGGGGGCTGGGGACCCTAAAAACCATCAGGATGGGCTGGGGACCCCAAAAACCCCGGCTGCTGCACCAGTTCCATAGGATCGCTGAGGTACGGGACCCTAAAAAACACAGGACAGGCTGGGGACCCCAAAAACCCCGGCAGTTCCATAGGATCGCTGAGGTACGGGACCCCAAAAACCATGGGAGGGGCTGGGGACCCCAAAAACCCCCGAGAGAGGCTGGGGACCCTAAAAACCCCCGAATTTGGGGATGGGGAGCCCAAAAACCCCGGGATGGGGACCCCAAAAACCCCCCGGATGGGGACCCCAAAACCCCCCGAATTTGGGGATGGGGACCCCAAAAACCCCCGAATTTGGGGATGGGGACCCCAAAAATCCCCGGGAGGGGCTGGAGACCCCAAAAAAACCCCAAATTTGGGGCTGGGGACCCTAAAAGCCCCCGAATTTGGGGATGGGGACCCTAAAAACCCCGGGAGGGGCTGGGGACCCCAAAAACCCCGGGAGGGGCTGGGGACCCTAAAAGCCCCCGAATTTGGGGATGGGGAACCCAAAAACCCCCGAATTTGGGGATGGGGACCCTAAAAACCCCCGAATTTGGGGATGGGGACCCTAAAAACCCCCGAATTTGGGGATGGGGACCCCAAAAACCCCTGAATTTGGGGATGAGGACCCCAAAAAACCCTGAATTTGGGGATGGGGACCCCAAAAACCCCCGGATGGAGACCCCAAAAACCCCCGGGATGGGGACCCCAAAAACCCCTGGGAGGGGCTGGGGACCCCAAAACCCGCAGGAGGGGCTGGGGACCCCAAAAACTCCCGAATTTGGGGCTGGGGACCCCAAAAACCCCGACTGCTCCATAGGATCGCTGAGGTACGGGGACTTTGGGGTCCTTTTTGGGGTCCTTTTTGGGGTCCTGGAGGGGCTGGGGGTGATCCCGGGGGTCCTTTGGGGTGTCCAGCCCCCCCTCACTGACCCATCCCCCCTCCCCAGGACAAGGCCGGGGTCACTCTGTGGTCACTCAGTGTCCATCTGTCCATCCCCAGGACAAGGCCGATGTCCAGTC
>NW_026628596.1:0-1971 GCF_030028575.1 Malurus melanocephalus
TCCTGGGACAGCAGACCCCAAATTCCCAGAGCAGGGACACCAAATTCCTAGAGAAGGGGACCCCAAATTCCCAAAGGAGGGACCCCAAATTCCCAAAGTAGGGACCCCAAATTCCCAAAAAACCCAAATTCCCGCCCGTCCCTCCCTTTTCCCAGGTTTGGGATTGTCCCAGGTTCGGATTTGGGATTTCCATCCCGGGGTGGGCTCTGAGTCCCCAATTCCCACCGGGGGGGTTAAACCGGGGAGATCCGGCTGGGCCTGGATTCAGCTAGGAAAGGCTTTTCCCATTTTTTTCCTGGTTTTTCCTGTTATTTTTTTCCCCATTTTCCGTTTTTTTTCCATTTTTTCCTGTTTTTTTCCCCCATTTTTTCCTGTTTTTTTTCCAGTTTTTCCCATTTTTTTCCCGTTTTTTCCCGTTTTTTCCCAGTTTTTCCAGATGTGCCACACACACGGACCCCGCTGGCACTGCCATCCCCTGACCCCACTGCGGCCACCGTGGGAACAACAACGAAACATCCCCAACCCCGATGAGGGGAGGAGAGCGAGGAAAACCCCAAATCCCAAACCCCACCGGGAATTTGGGAATTCGGGATTTCAGAAATTCATTTCAGGAATTTGGGAATTCAGGGCTCAGCCCGGACAGAGCTCGGCCGCGTTGCCAGCGCTGACCAGGCCGGGTCCCTCTGCCAGCGAGGGCGGCAGGGCCTGGCAGTGTCCAGAGAGGTCATTCCGTGTCCAAAGGGGTCACTCTGTGTCCAGAGGGGTCATTCCCTGTCCAGAGGGGTCATTCCGTGGCCAGAGGAGTCACTCCATGTCCAGAGGGGACACTCCGTGTCTGGAGGGGTCATTCTGTGTCCCAATGGCAGGGTCAGGGGTGTTTGGATGGGTCACTCTGTGGCCAGAGGGGTCACTCTGTGTCCTGCAGGCAGAGCTGGGGTGTCTGGATGGGTCACTCCGTGTCCAGAGGGGTCACTCTGTGTCTGGAGGGGTCATTCTGTGTCCCAATGGCAGGGCCGGGGGTGTTTGGATGGGTCACTCTGTGTCCAGAGGGGTCACTCCATGTCCCAATGGCAGGGCCGGGGGTGTCCAGAGGGGTCACTCTGTGTCCAGAGGGTCACTCTGTGTCCACAGGGGTCACTCCGTGTCCTGCAGGCAGAGCCAGGGGTGTCCGGAGGGGTCACTCCGTGTCCAGAGAGGTCACTCTGTGTCCCAATGGCAGGGCCAGGGGATAGCCCGAGAGGTCACTCTGTGTCCTGCAGGCAGAGCTGGGGTGTCTGGATGGGTCACTCCGTGTCCAGAGGGGTCACTCCATGTCCGCAGTGGTGACTCCCTGTCCCTCAGTGGTCACTCTGTGTCCGCAGTGGTCACTCTGTGTCCGCAGTGGTCACTCCCTGTCCCTCAGTGGTCACTCTGTGTCCGCAGTGGTCACTATGTGTCTAGACAGGTCACTCCCTGTCCTCAGTGGTCACTCCCTGTCCACAGTGGTCACTCTCTGTCCGCAGTGGTGACTCCCTGTCCCTCAGTGGTCACTCTGTGTCCGCAGTGGTCACTCCCTGTCCCTCAGTGGTCACTCTGTGTCCACAGTGGTCACTCCATGTCCGCAGTGGTCACTCCCTGTCCGCAGTGGTCACTCCCTGTCCGCAGTGGTCACTCCCTGTCCCTCAGTGGTCACTCCCTGTCCCTCAGTGGTCACTCCCTGTCCCTCGGGTCCCTCTTGGCCGTCCCGCGGCTCCCCGGGGCTCTCGGGGCTCTCGGGCTGGCTCTCGTCCATGCCGAAGTCGCTCCAGCAGGGGAAGCTCTCCAGAGAGCCCTGGGGGCTCAGCCCCGCACAGCTGGAACGGGGAGAGAGGCGGTGGGGAGGGGTCCCGGGATATCCCAAATTCCCTGGAAAGCCCGGGAAGAGCCGGCTGGAAGTGCCCAGCCACGGGAGGAGCAGCCGGGGAGTGCCTGGGGACAGCTCCGGGGACACCG
>NW_026628597.1:0-2010 GCF_030028575.1 Malurus melanocephalus
GGGATCCCAGAAAAACCTGGAGAATTCCCCGGAAAAATCCTTGAAAATTCCTGGGAAAATTTGGGAATTCACGGGGAATTCTGGGAATTGCCAGGACATCGTGGAATTCATGGAAAAAAAATCCTGGAATTTATAGAAAAATTCAGGAATTCACAGAAAAATCCAGGAATTYKTGAGAAAATTCAGGAATTCCYRSCAAAATCCTGGAAAAATCCTGGAATTTATGGGAAAATTCAGGAATTCCCAGCAAAATCCAGAAATTCCTGCCAAAATCCAGGAAAAATCCTGGAAAAATCTGGGAATGAGCAGAAAAAATTCTGGAATTCACAGAAATCCTGGAAAAATCTTGAAAAAAAATCCTGGAATTTATGGGAAAATCCAGGAATTCCCAACAAAATCTGGGAATTCCCAGGAAAATCTGGGTTTTCCTGGGAAAAATCCAGGAATTCCCAGCAAAATCCTGGAATTCTGGCAGAATCCTGGAAAAATTCAGGAATTCTGGGAATTCCCACAAAATCCTGGCAAAATCCAGGAGTAATCCTGGAAAAATTTGGGAATTCTGGGAATTCTGGCGAAATCCAGGAGGAATCCTGGAAAAATCTGGGAATTCAGAGAAAATTCCCAGAAAAATTCCCAGAAAAATTCCGGGAATTCCGTGCGTTAGTGGCAGAGACGGAAAAGGCGTTAACGGAGCGCGAGGAAAAAATTCCCGACCGGAAATGCCCCGGAAAAAAAAAAAGGGAATTCTGAGATTAAGGAATTTATGGAATTCTGGGATTGATGGAATAGGATTTATGGAATTTTGGGATTCCAAAATTTATTGAATTCTGGGATATTGAGGAATTCTGGGAATGCGGATTAATGGGAATCCAAAATTTACAGAATTCTGGGATTGTGGGATTCCCAAAATTTATGGAATTCTGGGATTGAGCAATTCTAGGATTTCAGAATTCATGGAATTCCAGGATTGAGGAATTCTGGGATTGAGAAATTCTGGGATTGCAGGATTCTAGAATTTATGGAATTATGGAATTCTAGGATTGTGGAATTCTGGGATAGAGGGATTCCAAAATTTGTGGAAATCCAGAATTTATGGAATTCTGGGATTCGGGGATTTTGGATTTATGGGATTCCAAAATTTATGGAATTCTGGGATTGAGGAATCCTGGGATAGTGGGATTCCAGATTTTATGGAATTCTGGGATTGATGGGATTGAGGAATTCCAAAATTTATGGAATTCGGGGATTGAAGGATTCCAGAATTTTTTGAATTATGGAATTCTGGGATTGTGGATTTATGGAATTCCAAAATTAAAGGAATTCTGGGATTGAGGAATTCCAGAATTATGGAATTCTGGGATTCCAGAATTTATGGAACTCTGGGATTGATGGGATTTATGGGATTCCACAATTCACGGAATTCTGGGATTGTGGATCTATGGGATTCCAAAATTTATGGAATTCTGAAATTCTGGGATTGTGGATTTATGGGATCATGGAATTTAGGAATAACAGAATTTTGGGACCATGGAATTATGGAATTTTGGGATCGTGGAATTACAAAATTATGAAAATTTTTGGGATCACGGAATTACAGAATTTGGGAATTTTGGGAAAACAAAATTATGGAATTTTGGGATCACGGAATTACAGAATGTTGAAATTTTGGGATCACAGAATTCAGGAATAACAAAATTTTGGGATGATGAAATAACGAAATTTATGGAATAAGGGAATTACAGAATCATGGAATTCTGGAATTATGGAATTTTGGGATCACGGAATTATGGAATTATGAAATTGTGGAATTATGGAATTTTGGGATAACAGAATTACAGAATTAGGGAATTTTAGGAAAACAAAATTATGGAATTTTGGGATGATGGAATTACAAAATTACAGAATTTTGGGATCACGGAATTACAGAATTCTGGAATTTTGGGATCACGGAATTCAGGAATTTTGAGATAATTTCAGCTGGAACATCCAAATCCCTTTTTTTTTTTTTTT
>NW_026628598.1:0-1973 GCF_030028575.1 Malurus melanocephalus
AGCCCCAAAATTATCCCAAATTACCCCAAATTATTTCAATCCCATAAGGAAAACCTCCCATGGATCCTGAAGATTCCTTAACGAGCTCATTTGGCCAAAAAGGGGATTTTTCACCCCATTCTGGACCTGGCCACGGATAAATCCCACAGGAATTCACTCCAATAATCCAGAAAATCCTACAAAAAGGGTTTTTTGGGATCCAGGAGTTTGGAATCCAGAAAATCCTACAAAGAGGGGCTTTTTGGGATCCAGGAGTTTGGGATTCTCAGGGAATTCGGGTTCTTGCTGCTCCAAAGGAATTGGGATGACCCCAAAAGCACTCCAGGATGATCCCAAAAGTGCTCCAAAGAAATTGGGATGACCCCAAAAGTGCTCCAAGAGGTTCTGGATGATCCCAAAGCTGCTCCAAGAAGTCAGGATGATCCCAAAATTGCTCAAAAGGCTCCCAGATGATCCCAAAGTCACTCCAGGATAATCCCAAAATCGCTCCAGGATGATCCCAGATGATCCCAAAGTCATTCCAAGGCTCCAGGATGATCCCAAAGTTGCTCCAGGATGATCCCAAAATCGCTCCAAGGGATCCCAGATGATCCCAAAGTCATTCCAAGGCTCCAAGATGATCCCAAAGCTGCTCCAGGATGATCCCAAAGTTGCTCCAGGATGATCCCAAAGCTGCTCCAAGGGATCCCAGATGATCCCAAAGTCATTCCAAGGCTCCAGGATGATCCCAAAATCGCTCCAAAGCTCCAGGATTATCCCAAAGTTGCTCCAGGATGATCCCAGATGATCCCAGATTTGCTCCAAGGCTCCAGGATGATCCCAAAGTTGCTCCAGGGGGCTCCCAGATGATCCCAAAGCTGCTCAAAAGTTCTGGAATAATCCCAAAGCTGCTCCAGGATGATCCCAAAGTCATTCCAAGGCTCCAGGATGATTCCAAAGTTGCTCCAGGATGATCCCAAAGTCATTTCAAGGCTCCAGGATAATCCCAAAGTCGTTCCAGGATGATCCCAGATCTGCTCCAAGGTTCCAGGACGATCCCAAAGTCACTCCAGGATAATCCCAAAGTCTTCCAGGATGATCCCAGATTTGCTCCAAGGCTCCAGGATAATCCCAAAGTCTTCCAGGATGATCCCAGATTTGCTCCAAGGCTCCAGGACGATCCCAAAGTCATTCCAGGATGATCCCAAAGTCATTTCAAGGCTCCAGGATGATCCCAAAGTCATTTCAAGGCTCCAGGATGATCCCAAAGTCATTCCAGGATGATCCCAAAGTCATTCCAAGGCTCCAGGATGATCCCAAAGTCGCTCCAGGATGATCCCAAAGTCATTCCAAGGCTCCAGGATGATCCCAAAGTCGCTCCAGGATGATCCCAAAGTCGCTCCAGGAGTCTCCAAGAAGTTGCCCCTGCAGACCCTGCCCTGCCCAACCCCCCAGGTTGGGTTTTCTCCTGGACACCGACCCCTCCTGCACATCTGGATATACCTGTATTCACCTGGACACCCCTGCACACCTGGACACTGGCACAGACTCCTTCCTGCACATCTGGATCACCCTTTACACACCTGGATATACCTGGATTCACCTGGACCCCACCTGCACATCTGGATCCAGCTGGACCACACCTGGACACCCTCACAGACCCCTCCCTGCACATCTGGATCACCCTTAACACGTACCTGGATATACCTGGATTCACCTGGACCCCGCCCCGCACACCTGGACACCCTCACAGACCCCCCACCCGTGCACATCTGGATCACTCCCTACACACACCTGGATAGACCTGGATCTACCTGGACACCCCTGCACACCTGGATTCACCTGGATCCCACCTGCACACCTGGGCACTGGCACAGACCCCTCCCTGCACCTGGATCACCCCCTACACACATCTGGATTCACCTGGACACCCCCTGCACACCTGGATCCAGCTGGACCACACCTGGACACCCTCACAGACCCCTCCCTGCACA
>NW_026628599.1:0-2008 GCF_030028575.1 Malurus melanocephalus
AAGTTGCTTTTTGGCTTTGGCTGCATGCGGGGCTTGTGGCAGGAATAAAGTTAACCTGGTGCCTGCAGAAGGAAAGTTGCTAAATGCTCTGCTTGGAGGGGGATTGCTCTTTAATCCTGGGTTTATTTCAAAGAGGTTTCTGAAGACGTTTTTGTCAAGGGTAAACCAAGGGCTTTTCAAACTGAATAAAGGCACAATGGGAGAAGTAAAGCAAAGAAAGGGATGTTGTTATTTGTGGGAGCAGGGYTCGAGTCTAAAGAGTGTCTTTGTGCTACAGGAGCGCTTAGAGCATCCTCCACCCCCCGCGCTGCCGATCCCCGGTGCAGCTCAGCCCGCCGGGGTCAGTCAGCCGCTGGTGTAAATCAGCAAAACTTCCCTGGCTCCTGCCTCATCTCACACCAGCTGAGGATTTAGCTTGGAGATTTGCAAGTTCAGATTTTGTGATTTTGTTTAGATGAGGTGCCTCCCAGTACTCTCTGGCTGCAGGTGACTTTGTATTTTAATTCAGATGTCACACTGATTTTCCAGATCAGGCAGAGCCCCTCTGCCCCATCATRAAAGTTAGTTAGCTGATGCACCTGTCCTTTAGATTAGAAAGACTGCCAGGGGCACGAGTTTTTCAGAGATTGAGTGTGAAAGAGGGACTGGAAAAAAAATCTACAGGAAAAGTACATGTGCTGAATTAAATCAGAAGCACTTCAGAAGGTATATATTGAGAAATGTTTTGCTGGTGAGCACAGTAACTGATCTTTCTGTTATTTTGTCTACTGGACATGTTTAAGTCAAGTACTTCCTTATGTTTTGTGGAAGAGTGGGTAGAAATTTTCTTTCTTGGGCATTGAGTGACTTGCCATGAGGTTTCTTACCTGCAGGGTTGAGACATGAGTGCACAGGTGCTTGACAGTGGCTGTGGGACCTAGAAAGAAGAAATTGCAACAGGATGCTTTTCCCTCAGCCACTCTTAGTTCCATGCATGAATCAAATTTTTGGGGTTTTGTTAAGTAATACATTTTTTTTTTTTTTTAAAGAGAAGCTCGATATATCACCCGATCATGGTACCAGAGGTTCAGGATCTTGAGATGTCTCCAGTGACAGGACACACAGGGAACAGGAGCCAGGAAAGCCCTGCCAGCCGGGCTCCTGCCCGCTCCCCCTGCTGTGGGGAGGCAGCTGGGGAAGGGCGTCCCTGCTGGGACACGGGCTGATCTCAGTGGGGATGGATGCATTCTCCTCATCCCTGGCCATGCTGGGACCTTTCAGCATCCTTGCACACTCCCCCAGCACCCAGCTCTGGTGGGAGCCAGCTCAAACCCTACTGTAGAATATGGGATGGTTTAACTAATTTAAGTTGAATCATGGAAGCTGGACTTCACTGATCCTTGTGRGTCCCTTCCAACTCYATATTCCATGAATCTATSATTTTAATTCCCTAGAATCACCGCTTTTTGGTGGGCTCTGCCCAGAGGTGCTCGGGGCTCCTTTCTGCAGGGAACTGAACTCACATCACTGAGTCCAGCCCGTATTTCTCCCGCTGCTTTGGGAACACCCAGGGTACTTTCAGTTGGAGACCTAGGCGCGCTTTCCTCCTGCAAATGGCAGGGAACCCATGCACACCTGACAGGCAAAAGGGGTAAAAGAACATTTAGGGTAAGGAAAACCTTCAGGAAATAGTTGATATGAGAGCAAGGCAGCAATGATTCCTGTTGAAAAGTGAAAGAGAGGAAATGTTGATATTTGTTAACACTGAAGTCAGCAAAGCCCTGTTTTCTTCAGGGGATTTTAGTTCACTTTCATAAACGATACTCAATGGCCACGTTGTGTCTTAAAAAAAAAAAGTGACAAAGAGAAAAAATGCCCCAATAGCCTAAAATCCTGCCCCACTTATTTCCTTAAAGCATTAAATTGGTGCAAAGGAGGAGTCAGCTTTATTAATATAAAACACTCCCAGCTGATTTCTCCAGCTGACCATTAAGAGCAGCTACAGTGTTAAACAGGTGATGGCTCTCCA
>NW_026628600.1:0-1956 GCF_030028575.1 Malurus melanocephalus
CTGGCACAGCTGGCACAGCTGGATTTGCTGCCCGGCAGAGCCCCGGAGCAGCAGAAGAGCCCCCAGGGTGTGGAGCAGAGCGGGGGCACAGCCAGCCCCCAGCTGTCGGTGTTTGTGCCCCCCGGGCGGTGCCAGCAGCGCATCTGAGACGGGAATTAGCTGCTCTGCAAGGACACCGCCGCCTTCACATGGCTCATGCCATGTGCCTGAAACCACGGCTTTAAATAAATCCCCGCGGGCCCGACCGGCAGTGCCCCCGGTAAGCACTGGTCACGGTTAACGGGCGCCGCTGCCTTTGTGGGACAGGGCTCCGTTTCCTCGTCACCCGACGGACTTCCTCTCTTTTCCCTGAATAACCCCAAAGGAAATGCTCAAAGTGTCACGAACGGCGAAGGACGGGTCACCTTCTTCCTGCGCGGGGGGAGGAACGCGCACCTCCCTGCGCCCGGAGCGCCTCCGGGAGCGGCTCCAGCGCTCGGAAATACCTGAGGCACAGCCAGGAGGGCGGCCAGGGGGAGGAGGAGGAGGACGAGGAGGAGGAGGAGGGGGCAGAGACGGCTCTGGACGCGTTTGAGCTCCGTGTTCTCTGTGGCTGTGAATGGAACCCGGGCGGGAGCGGCAGCGCTGCCCCGAGGGTGGGGGGTGGAGAGAGGGGGGGACACGAGAACCCCTGAGAGGGGACACGGGAACCCCCAGGAGAGGACACAGGAACATCTGGGAGGGGACACAGGAACTACTGTGAGGGGACACGAGAACCCCTGGGGGGGACACAGGAACCACTGTGAGGGGACACCTGAACCCCCGGAAGGGAACAGCTGAACCCCCGGGAGGGGACACAGGAACCTCTGTGAGGGGATATCTGAACCCCCGGGAGAGGACACAGGAACATCTGCCAGGGGACACCTGCACCTCTGGGAGGGGACACAGGAACTTCTTCCAGGGGGCACAAGAACCCCAGGAGGGGACACAGGAACATCTGTGAGGGGACACCTGCATCCCTGGGGGGACACGTGCCTGCTGGGGACACCGAGGGCTGTGTCACTGAGCCCACCATGGGAACTGGGGCTGCCCCCATGCCTTTCCCAGGATGGGCTCCTGCAGGGCTGGATGGACTCTGCTGCTCCAGCCGTGAGCTCCAGCAGAGGGGAAGGTTCCMGACCCCGTTTTGAGGGCTCTGCAGGGACCCCCAGCTGTGATTCCCAGGCTCTCAGCCCCTGAAGAAAGTTCTGGAGAGGCTCCTGCTCCTCGCAGGTCACCCCAGGGGTGATTTTCAGCCCAATCCAGAGTTACAGCCCACCGGGAGGGTGGCATCACCAAYCGCTGCTGCCTGGGAGGAGATATGGGGCACACGGCGCTGCTGCCCTGCTCTGCCCAGCCCCACCCGGGGTGAGGTTTGCAGCCTTCAAAGTCCCAAATCCCCACTGTGAGCCAGGGAAGCCAGGCAGCACCCAAATCCCAACTTTCTGCCCCCAAATTGGGACACTCTGAGCTGACCCCGCTCTGGGTTCCTCCCCGGGCTTCTTTCCCAGTCTCCCTGGGGACAGGGGTCAGCGGTTCCCGGGGGCAGATAATTTTTCAAAGCAAATTCCAAAGGGATTACACAAGCCCGGCAAGTAATCGGAGCGAGCCGGCGCTTCCCTCCCCTGCCCCGCTCCTCGAGAAGGGAGAGCAGGGCCCACGCAGGCTGCAAAACAACCTCCAGGGCTGCCAGYGACAGCCTTACCAAGTTTAGAAAGGATTTCACGCTCGCCTGGAACTCACAAACCTGCGGTTCAGGCAGCCTGGGGGAGCAGGGAGGGCGCGGGCAGGGCATGGTGAGGGGGAGCAGGGGCTCCCATGCACCCAGGGGAGGAGGGTCTGGAGCACCTGGAGCCACCTGGAGCCACCTGGAGCACGGTGGGGCCTGGGGAGGTGGGGGAGCAGTAGGAACCTTAGGGAGGGCTGGTCCCAAAAGCA
>NW_026628601.1:0-2011 GCF_030028575.1 Malurus melanocephalus
TGTAAATGAAGCATATTTAAATTCCTCAAAGAAATCCATGTCTTGGTTAAAACACAAAGGAAGAACATCAATAGTAAAACATCACGTTTGACCTTAAAAAAGGAGTTAGTGATGGACTATAGACAAGCCTGTATCAAAGTTCTCACTGTGCCCAGGTTTTGATTTCCTTTCTACATTTTCTGTGGCTGGGGTCGCTGCTGTGGTGATTTGGGGTGCAGAAGAGGGGGTTCAGAGGTTCTGCCTCTCATCTGCACAGCTCTGAGCCAGCATGAGGCTCCAGAGCAGCCCAAACCTCTTCCTTCTTGTAATTTTAATCTTCTGTCCCTGCCTGTCATCAGGATGTCCCAAGCTGCCAGCAGCCACAAATGAGCACCTCAGCCATGTTCTTTTGTTTCACTGCTCAGGCTGAGTCACTCTTAAACTCTAAAGGGAATTTTTTTACCTCGATTATAAAGATAATTCCCCTACATTGAGCCAGTCATGTTGAAGGATCCTGCAACATAAGGTAACTCTTTTATATAAAAATCCTGCCCTTCTCTATGCTATGAGAGGTCTTAAGCCCTCCTTTTTCCTAGGAGGAATTTTTTTAAGGCCAAATAGTGCTCCTCATTTCATGACCTTCCTGAACAGGCAAACTGACCCTTGGTTTCAGAGGATGTCCAGGAGCTGGGTGTTGCTGTTTGCTGCTTGCCTAGAAATGCATTTTGTCTCCTGCATTTGGTGGTTGGAACAATTGGAAATGATGTTGGAGGCAGAAAATAACGCCAGAACTGTTCATATCTCTCTCAGATAACAGTGCTGATGCTTCTGATTTCACTCCTTCTACTGTCCTGAAGAAATCCACCCCATCTGAGGGGAGCTGCTCAGGSCATGTCCTTTCCTTTCTGCAGCGAGGTTCTCCCCTCCAGCTGAGCTTCTGTCAGCCTTGTAAGTTCAGAAAAAAAGCAGAAAAGGCTCCAAAAAGCAGCCCTGACAGACACAGCCCTTGGCAGRCAGGACAGGACAGCTCTGAGTCCAGGCTGCTCCTCGTACAAGCAGGGAAAGCTGCGCTCCAGAGAGCGGCAGATTTGCATTTACAGATGAACTGCCTCTCTCTGGTCAGGCATCCTTTCCTGTTCACTGAGCACTGTAAAATCCAAATGGAAATATTCCCCTGTTTCAGAGGGGAGAGCATTCATGTTTTCATGGTTTTGTTCACACTTGTTGGAGCTGGAGGGAAGATCATGGGCCCAGGAGGAGTGATTGCATTTATTGTGCCAAAGGAGCAGATGTTCAGGCTTTTCATACCCACACAAAACCACATACCTATAGACTGGTTGTTTACCAGCCATGTGCTAATGGATTGAAACGTCTTCTTCTTTTTTTTTTTTTTTTTTTGTATGCACGTGAGAAGAATGCATAATATCTTGTTCAGGATACAATGCAGAATAATAAGAGTACTCTTTTAAAAGTTTTAATTCTGTGATCATCCCTGATGATTTCATCTTCCTCACGGTCTTCACAGTGCCCATGACAGGGAGCTGAATCTTACATGGAACAGTGTCTTGTGGAAATCCTTTCATTTTCCCTGTCTAAAATGTTAATATAAATTGATGAGTTGGGTGCTGCTTTTTTTCTTTTAATCTCATTCTTTTAGCTAGTATATTTTTTTTGTAAGGAAGTATATAAATATGTTACATGTATCTAAATCCACTGAATTTATTAGACTCTGGGGTTTCACACTTCCAGTAGTCTATAGATTAATTAATACTTTAATTAAACTTGTCAGACCAAGTCCTTGTCAGTGCTCTACATTAGAATTGCTATTGACTGCTAGCATATTCTCCAATTTCATAGTATTTCCTCAGTAGTTTCTTTATCAGAAATAATGAGAAAATGATGAAAATATAATTTATTTCATTGTGAGGCAACATTTTCACTGCATGAATATAATTGGGTCTTGGCATTTCTACTTGAATGTATTAAATATTTTCATTGAACCACAATTTTGGATATCAAAAAAGTAAAGGTC
>NW_026628602.1:0-1955 GCF_030028575.1 Malurus melanocephalus
AACTTCTAAAGTACTGGAAAGTAGTTGCTATAAAGTCCTTCCATGGAATGTCCTAAGAACATCACAAGAAAATAAATGACCGAATTTATTTTTCAAAACTTTTCAGCCCAAATAAATGTACGAAAAAAATTCAGATTCTGAGGGAACTCATAATAAAGAGTGCTTTCAGTGCATAGTGTGTAGGTTATTGCTTCTAGTTTAAAAAGTAAGAACTGGTTGCAGCCTTTTCTTAGGCAAAATTTCAATCAAATTGACAGCAATTATGCCTGTACAGTTACTGCAGAGTGGGGCTTATTGTTAATTGTTTCAGTTTCCCAGATAGCAAAACATATTCAATACAGCCGCCAGAAGAAAATCAAATAAACTCATAATCAACTTAAAAACATCACAATACTATTTTAAAATGCTTATATCACACCCTCTGAATAATAACACAGCAAGACTATTTTTAAAAAGAAAAAAAAGGAGAGGAAAGCAGATTTATAACACTTCAGCAAGAACATTTGTGACACAGTCTCTCTCCCAGTCTTCAGCAAGAGGTTCCCATGAACAGCTCAAAACTGGTTTGAGGTCTAAGATGTGAATTCCTCTTCCTTAAAAAACATTGGGAATTTCCCCATTCATTTCAATGAGCAATGAACTGCTATTTCATTTAAAACATAGTAACACACAGGTAATCTCACGTATTTTCAACATTTCTTGAATAGCAAAATGACCACGTAAAAACCCCAGATTTTTTGTCCTCTTTTTAGAATTTCCAAAGCAAGTCCTGCTATTAAATCAACATAGCTGCTTCAGTGCTGAGTACTAAAATAAGGCCAGAAAGTGGCCCCTTGAAAAGTAACTATACATGGCCTTCAGACACCAGGGGACAAATATATTAATATCCATGGTTTAATACACACACTTTAAGGTTTTGGGGAAAGCCCTTCCAGTTACAAAACAGAAAATTCGAGCCATTTGAATTGTATTTCAGGTCCCAAATCAAGGTATACCATGATAATTCAATCATCAAGCTTTATCTCAGTTTACAATAATCTCCTTCCTCAAAACAAAAGGAAAAAACTAACAACAAAAACCTTTTGATGAGGACATCTAAGTTAAATTAAATATATTATAGGCTTTGTTCACCAAGCCTTGTCTTTAATCACCTTTATGGTACATTGCAAAATCCAATTGCTTTTTTGGATTTTCCAGACAGACAGAATCAATTCATTTCAGATTAATTATGGAGAATCACATTCTTCTTTAAAGATGGGTCAACCTGTTGGATATTACCCTACCTATTGTTAAGTCTTAAAAATGTGTAAAGCAAACTGGGATGCCCAGTTCATTGTAATCTTGTCTTACTGAAAGGTTTGATTGGAATCAATGAGGTTTTGAAAGCTCTGTACTCCGCCACATTTCTAGGTCAGGAAATCTTAATAAAAATTAGCAAGCTCTGTTTTGGAATATCAACTGAATCATCATTCCAAGGTGACTGAACTGCAGCACCCTCGATTGAAAGTATCAGAGCAGAGCTTTGATTACCTCAGCTGACCTGTGGGAACACTTTCAGCTCCGTTTCTTTTGGATGCTGCTACAAGAGAGGGAAATTGTCTGTACTGCTTGATTTGGAGCTGTCTGTACATCTGCTGCTCCATCACAGCTCTGAAGGGATTTTGTTTGATGTGCAGAACAACGTTGAAGTCTCGACCTTCTTGCTGCCATTGCTGATTGCAGGCGAATATTGGGGGCAAAGAGGAGTTGTTTCCCGTCAATATTTGAACAGATTTTTTTTGGTTTTTATCACAAAGGCACGGAAACACTTAATGAAACAAAACTATGGAAATTTGGTTAAAATTCTACCTTTCTGCTCTGGTCTTTCAACTACTATAAATTAATATTAAATGATAGCACAGAGTTCAGAAAAGCCTACAACATGTTAATTAAAGCTGCCAAACACCTTATGAAAC
>NW_026628603.1:0-2010 GCF_030028575.1 Malurus melanocephalus
CAGGGGTTCCAGGGGATCCCTGTGTCCAGGAAAGGGGAGTCCACAGGTTTCTGGTGCTGATGGAAGTGGAAGCTGGGAGAGGCAGAAGGGCTGGGAAAAGGGGTGTCGGGGGTCCTGGTGCTGAAAATAAGGGCTGCAGGGGGATCCCGGTGTCGGCGATGGGGCTGCAGAGCGTWATTGGTACAGGATAAAGGGGTTCAGGGGGTCCCCGGTGTTGAGGGAAAGTGAGATCTGTGAACTGGGAGAGGCAGGAATGGGGGTGCAGGGGGTCCCGGGGTCAAGGAAAAGGGGCAATCCAAGAGCTGGGAATGCCTGAGAAGGATTGCAGGGGTGTCCCAGTGCTGGATAAGGGGGTTCAGGGGGTCCCGGTGACCGGAAATGGACGTTCCAGTGGGTCCCAATGCCCAGGAATGGGGGTTCAGGGGGGGTCCCGGTGCCGGAGCAGTCGCCGGGCGGATCCCGGTSCTGGAGTTTGGGAGACGCGAAAGTGACCGAGGGAGCGTGGGGGGTTGGGGGATGATGGAGGGAAAAGGGGAATTCCAGGGAATTCATCTGGATCCCCYTGGATCCCAACTGCRACACCCCTGGGACCYCGTGACAACCATCTGGGAACTCCTGTGACTCTCCAGGACCCCTTGGTGCCCCCCTTTCAGGAGATGCTGGAAAAGGAGAAATGGGGGGAATGCAGAAATTTGGGAGATCTGGAGGAGTTCACAAGCCGAGGAAAAGGGAGGGGCTGGGGTCAGGGAAGGGCGGGATGGCCGGGAAGGGGTGCAGGAGGTGCCAGTAGCAAACAAGGGGCTGCAGAGCGGTCCCARAGCAGATGAAGAGGGATATCCTGATATGTGTTTTCCACAGTCCTGGATGAGGGAGTGCAGGGTGTCCTGATGCTCAGGAATGGAAGTCCAGGGGGGTCCCAGAGTCAAGGAAAAGAAAGAGGGGTAAAGGCACTGGGAGAGGTTGGTATGGGGGCTCCAGGGGATCCCTGTGCCCAGGAAAGGGGGTTCCAGGGGTTCCCAGTATTGAGGGAAGTGGGGGCTGGGAGCTGGGACAGTCAGGAATGGGGGTGCAGGGGATCCCTGGGCCAATGTAAAAGGTGGGTCTGTGGGCTGGGAGAGGTGGGATGGCCAGAAAGAGGGTGCAGGGGCTGCCAGTACCAAACGAGGGGGTGCAGAGGGGTCCCAGAGCAGACGAAGAGGATCCAAGACGGGGTCCCAGACCCGGAGAAGGGGATGCAGGGCGTCCCCATGCCCAGGAATGGAACTCCAGGGGGCTCCAAGAGTCAAGGAAAAGAGGCGTGAGGGCAATGGGAGAGGTGGGATGGGAGGTCAGGGGGTCCCTGGGCCCAGAAAAGGSGTTCAGGGGTCCCCGGTGTTGAGGGAAAGTGAGATCTGTGAGCTGGGAGAGGCAGGAATGGGGGTGCAGGGGGTCCCGGGGTCAAGGAAAAGGGGGAATCCAAGAACTGGGAATGCCTGAGAAGGATTGCAGGGGTGTCCCAGAGCTGGATAAGGGGGTTCAGGGGGTCCCGGTGACCGGAAATGGACGTCCCAGGCGGTCCCAGTGCCCAGGAATGGGGGTTCAGGGGGGTCCCAGTGCCGGGGCAGTCGCCGGGCGGATCCCGGTGCTGGAGTTTGGGAGACGCGAAAGTGACCGAGGGAGCGCGGGGGGAACGGGGGATGGAGGGAAAAGGGGAATTCCAGGGAATTCATCTGGATCCCAGTGGATCCCCGCCGCTGTGAGAACCACTCGGGACCCCCTGGGATCACATTTCAGGAAGCACCGGGAATGTAGAACTGGAGGGATTCAGAAATTCGGGAGATCGGGGGAGCCCAAAGGTCAAGGAAAAGGGCGGGGCTGGGCTCTGGGAAGTGGAGGGATGCCCKAAAGGGGGTGCAGGGATGTCCCAGGGCACTGGCTGAGGCAAAGGGAGGGTCCCGTCACCAGGAAATAGAGGTTCAGGGGGGTTCTCATACCCAGAAACGGGGGTTCAGGGGGATCCCGGTGCTCGGG
>NW_026628604.1:0-1965 GCF_030028575.1 Malurus melanocephalus
TAAAAAGGAAAAGCAAAAATCATCAGGCATCAGCTAGTTTAAGTGTAACATTTTAAAGTCATGTGTGCTAGAAATCAAGCCCAAGTGCATTGCCCTGCCTGGGTCAGACCTATCAGCACAGCCATGATCTGAAGAGGATATCTCTACTAGGACATAGCACAACTAGAAAAGAGAGTAATGAGGAAAACCAGAAGTACAAACCTGCTCCCAGAGAAGGAGCATTGGATACGCCAGGGCTTGTCAGCTTGGAAGAGATTATAAGGAATATGACTGACATCTATAAAATCCATCAGCACAATAGCTGAGTATGGTTCAAGTGCTCACTTATTCTTCTTATAAGGGAAGTGTCATTTTAAGCTGGGAGAAGCCATGTTCAAAATGAAAAAGGTTACTTCTTATGTAACTGTTGAGGGGTAAACTGGACAAGTCTCATGAGAAGAAATTCACTGACTTACAAACAGACAGAAAACATACACCACCAGTTGCAGATGGCTGGGGAATGGGAGAGGATTAGGAGGCATTCCCACACATGTCTTACCCGATGAGCAGCTGCTCCTGTGGGCTGAAAAAAAAGAACTGTCTTGTTCTCATACAACAGTATTCTCTGCATTTCACTAAAAATGTAGCATTGTTTCCTTAAGAAGTGGAGCTTCATAATTCTCACTACATTTTGCAATTCACAAATCAACTTTTATGCACGGCATTTGGCTGTTGCTAAACAGTTTGTGTGGAAAGTTTTTCATTTTACTCCATTTTCAGTTTTGAAATATGAAGATGATACATCATCCTAATTGCAGATGCAGTTATGCACACATGAATGTTAGAACTGGTGCAAGCTTTCCCTGTATTTCTAAAGTATYTAATTAGTGCAGTGATAGACATATTCAAGCCCTGACTAACACCAGCATTTAATATTTTTGTTTATAGCAGATGTAAGACGATGCGTGATTCAGGATACAATAATTTAAGATTTTTTTCGTAAGCATGTCCCGTCCCGCTTGGAAAGAGGGAGTCGGGGAGGATTCTTTTAATAGATTTCTTGGACAAAAAATGAAGCGCAAACGCGGCAATATTATATATCTGAGAACTGTTTATTGATAAAGAAGGGTAAGAGTTCCTACCACTTCCTACCAAGGGAGGATAGAAAAGAGGGAAAAAGAGAAACGGAGAGAGACAGAATAGGAGACATTACTGCTGTACCCCGGGCACCCCGTCGACGTTGGCAGAAGGAGCGTGTGTGTTGCGAACCGCGAGGAGCCTGCGCGGCTCCTGAGGCGGCTGGGCGCGATTTCCAAACAGCAGCGGCTGCGTGTCCCTCCCGACAGCGGAGAAGACGAATCCGTGGCTACGGGAACGCTCATGGGATGGCTGTGGCTGCTGTGGGCAGGCTGGGGCTGCAGGCACTGCCGGACACACGGCTGAGGGCAGGCTGGGGCTGTGGGACCCACGACAGCGGCTGCTGCAGGCGGCGGCTCCGTCGGGAAGACAGCAAACACGAGGTTGTCGCAGGGTCGAGATGCCTCGGGGAAGCGGCGAAACAGAGCACACGGAGAAGACAGGTGCGGACAGGGAAGGCAGGACCACAGGGAGAAATGGAAAAGCGAGCGAGCGGGGGAAGGCCAAGGTGACCCTCGAGGCGGGCCCCCACACCTCCAAGAACTCCAAAGAAAAATGGCCCCCGTTGTGTCGCCGTTCGCTGCTTTTATATGCCTCGCCCTCCCATAGCGTGATTTCCCGCGCGTTTTTTTTTCCCGCGGGCTTTTTTCCCGGGCATCCGGGCATCTGCCCCACCAACAGGGTGGGGGCAGGGTGCTTGCAGAGCAGTGGGGGAAGCTGTCTGTGCCATGACTGGCTGCCAGGCAAAGCCTCCTGAGGGACAGAGCTCCCTGCAAGCACACTACTCCCGGAAGCCATYTTTTACCTCGTGGAACATATGTTGAGGCATGAATAAGAATCAGACTGGTC
>NW_026628605.1:0-1901 GCF_030028575.1 Malurus melanocephalus
GTGTGACCACAGAGTGACCATGGAGTGACCCGGAGTGACCATGGAGTGACCCGGAGTGACCACGGAGTGACCATGGAGTGACCACGGAGTGACCATGGAGTGACCATGGACTGACCATGGAGTGACCACGGAGTGACCATGGAGTGACCATGGAGTGACCATGGAGTGATCACGGAGTGACCACGGAGTGACCATGGAGTGACCACGGAGTGACCACGGAGTGACCATGGAGTGACCACGGAGTGACCATGGAGTGACCCGGAGTGACCACGGAGTGACCACGGAGTGACCCGAACTGACCATGGAGTGACCATGGAGTGACCACGGAGTGACCATGGAGTGACCATGGAGTGACCCGAACTGACCATGGAGTGACCATGGAGTGACCCGAACTGACCATGGAGTGACCACGGAGTGACCATGGAGTGACCATGGAGTGACCCGAACTGACCATGGAGTGACCACGGAGTGACCATGGAGTGACCACGGAGTGACCATGGAGTGACCATGGAGTGACCACGGAGTGACCACGGACTGACCATGGACTGACCAGTGACTCCCTGTGAGCATGGACACGTGTGACAGTGCGTGTGATGCGTGTGACAGTGCATGGACACGTGTGACAGTGCGTGTGACGCGTGTGACAGTGCATGTGACACTTGTGACAGTGCGTGTGCACGGCGTGGGTGAGGCAGCATGGACAGCTGACCACAGCCGGCTGTGTGACCATGCCCGCCATATCTGTGAGTGTCCCCGTGTCCCCGTGTCCCCATGGCTGTGAATGACTCGGTGTCACCATGTCCCCCATATCTGTGAGTGCCCCGTGCCCCCCATGGCTCTGAGTGACTCGGTGTCACTTTGTCCCCTCCATGGCTATGAGTGCCCCGGTGTCACTGTGCCCCCCATGGCTGTGAGTGACTCGGTGTCCCCGTGTCCCCATGCCTTTGAGTGACTCGGTGTCCCCATGTCCCCTCATATCTGTGAGTGTCCCGTGTCCCCATAGCTTTGAGTGCCCCGTGTCCCTGTGTCCCCATGGCTGTGAGTGACTCGGTGTCCCCATGTCCCCCCATATCTGTGAGTGCCCCGTTTCCCCCATGGCTCTGAGTGTCCCCGTGTCCCTGTGTCCCCCATGGCTTTGAGTGCCCCCTTTTCCCGCATGGCTGTGAGTGACTCGGTGTCCCCACGTCCCTCCATATCTGTGAGTGACTCGGTATCACTTTGTCCCCTCCATGGCTCTGAGTGCCCCTGTGTCCCCGTGTCCCCATATCTGTGACTGATTCGGTGTCCCCATGTCCCCCCATATCTGTGAGTGCCCCATGTCCCCCATGGCTGTGAGTGACTCGGTGTCACCTTGTCCCCCCATATCTGTGAGTGACTCGGTGTCCCCATGCTCCCATGGCTGTGAGTGCCCCATGTCCCCATGGCTCTGAGTGACTTGGTGTCACCTTGTCCCCTCCATGGCTCTGAGTGCCCCCGTGTCCCTGTGTCCCCATATCTGTGACTGACTCGGTGTCCCCGTGTCCCCATGCCTTTGAGTGACTCGGTGTCCCCATGTCCCCCCATATCTGTGAGTGCCCCATGTCCCCATGGCTCTGAGTGTCCCTGTGTCACTGTGCCCCCCATATCTGTGAGTGCCTCGTGTCCCCATGTCCCCCCATATCTGTGAGTGACTCGGTGTCCCCATGTCCCCCCATATCTGTGAGTGACTCGGTGTCCCCATGTCCCTGTGTCCCCATATCTGTGAGTGACTCGGTGTCCCCCATGGCTCTGAGTGCCCCGGTGTCACTGTGCCCCCCATGGCTGTGAGTGACTCGGTGTGACTGTGTCCCCGCCATGGTTCTGAGTGATTCAGTGTCCCCGTGTCCCCATATCTGTGAATGACTCGGTGTCACCGTGTCCCC
>NW_026628606.1:0-1947 GCF_030028575.1 Malurus melanocephalus
GGAGCAGCAGCGCAACTGCGGGACAGGGAATTGGAGGGTCAGGATTGGGGTTTGGGGCTTGGGATTGGGGTCTGGGATTTGGGATCGGGGTCAAGATTGGGGTTTGGGGTTTAGGATCAGGGTTTGGGATTTGGGTCAGGATTGGGGTTTGGGATTTGGGATCGGGGTCAGGATTGGGGTTTGGGATTGGGGAATGTCCAAGAGGGGAGGGAGGCACAAGGATAATCCATACCCACCCCAAAATTCCCAGGAATTGTAGGGCCAGGGATCGGGATTTGGGATCGGGGTTTGGGATTTGGGATCGGGGATCGGGGTTTGGGATCAGGGAATGTCTGACAGGGGGGGGAGGCACCAGGATAATCCACACCCACCCCAAAATTCCAGAGAATCGTAGGGTCAGGATCGGGGTTTGGGATCGGGATTTGGGATCAGGGTTAGGGATTGGGGTTTGGGATTTGGGATCGGGGATCGGGGTTTGGGATCGGGGAATGACTGACAGGGGAGGGAGGCACCAGGATCATTCACACCCACCCCAAAATTCCCAGGAATTGTAGGGTCGGGGATCAGGATTTGGGATCGGGGCTTGGGATTTGGGATCGGGGTCAGGATTGGGGTTTGGGATTTGGGATCGGGGTCAGGATTGGGGTTTGAGATTGGGGAATGTCCAAGAGGGGAGGGAGGCACCAAGATAATCCACACCCACCCCAAAATTCCCGGGAACTGTAGGGTCGGGGATCAGGATTTGGGATCGGGGCTTGGGATTTGGGATCAGGGTTTGGGATTTGGGATCGGGGTCAGGATTGGGGTTTGGGATTTAGGATCGGGGTCAGGATTGGGGTTTGGGATTTGGGATCAGAGTCAGGATTGGGGTTTGGGATTTGGGATCGGGGTCAGGATCAGGGTTTGGGATTGGGGAATGTCTGACAGGGGAGGGAGGCACCAGGATAATCCACACCCACCCCAAAATTCCCAGGAATCGTAGGGTCAGGGATCAGGGTCTGGGATTGGGGTTTGGGATCGGGGAATGTCCGAGAGGGGAGGGAAGCACAAAGATCATCCACACCCATCCCAAATCTCACCCTGCCCCAACATTCCTGGGAATTGTAGGATCAGGGATCGGGATTTGGGATCGGGATTTGGGATCAGGGAATGTCTGAGAGGGGAGGGATGCACATTTCCTTCCTCATTTATCCCATTTCCACACACCTCCTTCCTCATTTATCCCATTTCCACACATCTCCTTCCTCATTTATCCCATTTCCACACATTTCCTTCCTCATTTATCCCATTTCCACACATCTCCTTCCTCATTTATCCCATTTCCACACATCCCCTTCCTCATTTATCCCATTTCCACAAATTCCCTTCCTCATTTATCCCATTCCCACACATTTCCTTCCTCTATTATCCCATTCCCACACATTTCCTTCCTCAAAAGAAAGCGATTCCCGAGCAATTCCTGGAAATGAAGGAATTCCCCACCTCAGGCCTGCCCTCCCCTGGTGTCACCAGAGGTCACCTTGCTCCAGTCCTGCCTGGCARAGCCGGGTTTAGCTAAACCCGGGATCACCCCTGGGTGCTGAGGGTGCTGAGGGTGTCCAGCACCACCAATTTCCCTGTTTTTTCCCGGGATTATCTCCAAAAAAACCGGGATTATCTGAGGGGACGGCACCTACCAGCGCTGGCGAGGCGAGCAGCGCCACGGGAGCCTGCATTTTGCTGGATCTAAAAGCAAACCGAGAGGAAAATCAACCAAAATAAAACCGAGAGGAAAATCAACCAAAATAACGGCGATTTCTGGAGTTATTGTGGCCAGCAAGATCCTTCGGGGACAAATCTGAGCTGACAAATCTGCTGTCCCCAAAGCTTTGTCCCACTGTCCCCAGGGTTTTGTCCCCAGTTATTCCCAGGATTTTGTCCCCGGTTATTCCCAGGATTTTGTCCCCG
>NW_026628607.1:0-1919 GCF_030028575.1 Malurus melanocephalus
ACCCGGGACCCCTCCCCACCCGAGCGCCATCGCCCAGCGGGGAACAGCGAGATTCCGGCAGGAGAATCGGCGGATCTGTGGAGAAATGGGAGAAAATGTGAAAAAATGGGAAAAAATGGGTGAAAATTGGGGGAATTTGGGAAAAAATGGTATTGGGGACATTGGGGACATTGGGGACATTGGGGACATCAGCCCAGAAAGGGACCCGAGCGCCATCGCCCAGCGGGGAACAGCGAGACTCCGGCAGCAGGATGGGCGGATCTGTGGAGAAAATGGGGAGAAAATGTGAAAAAACGGGAAAAAATGGGAAAAAAACCAGAGAAAAATGGGAAAAATGGTATTGGGGACATTGGGGACATCAGCCCGGAAAGGGACCCGAGCGCCATCGCCCAGCGGGGAACAGCGAGATTCCGGCAGGAGAATCGGCGGATCTGTGGAAAAAAATGGGGAATTTGGGAAAAAAACTCAATCCCCATTTTCCCGTTTTTTTCCCTGTTTTTTTCCCAAAATCGCCGTTTTTCGCCCCAAACTCACACTCGACGGTGCTGTTGAAGGCCAGGCTGGCGTGCCCGTGCTGATTCCTCATTCAATCCCATTTTTACCCCATTTTACCCCAATTTTTCCCCATTTTTTTACCGTTTTTCTCCATTTTTTTACCGTTTTTCCCCGTTTTTTCCCAAAATCGCCGTTTTTCGCCCCAAACTCACACTCGACGGTGATGTTGAAGGCCAGGCTGGCGTGCCCGTGCTGGTTCTCGGCCCGGCACAGGTACTCGCCCGCGTCCTCGGGCGCGGTGGCCGCCAGCGCCAGCGTCACCCGCGGTTCGTACACGGCCGAGGCCACCACGCGCTGTCCCCGTGTCACCGTCACGATGGGCGCCGGGTGGCTCCGGGAGCCGCAGGTGACAACCAGGGGGTCACCGGCCAGCGCCCAGAGAGAGCCGTTCAGGACAGGGGGACGGGGAGCGTCTGTGAAAATGAAAAAAATCAAAAAAATGGGAAAAAACCCCAAAAAAATACCCCCAAAAATGGTAAATCTGCCCTAAAAATGAGAGAATCTGCCCGAAAAATGGCCCAGAAATGACCCAAAAATGGCCCAGGTGACAACCAGGGGGTCACCGGCAGCGCCCAGAGGGACCCGTTCAGGACAGGGGGACGGGGAGCGTCTGTGGAGAGGAGAAAATACTAAAAAATGGGAAAACCCCCCCAAAAATACCCCAAAAAATGGAGAATTTACACCAAAAATGACCCAAAAATGGCCAAAAAATGACCCAGAAATGACCCAGGTGACAACCAGGGGGTCACCGGCCAGCGCCCAGAGGGACCCGTTCAGGACAGGGGGACGGGGAGCGTCTGAAAATGGGAGAAAAAAAACAAAAAATGGGAAAAAACCAAAAAAAATACCCCAAAAAATGGTAAAAACCCCGAAAAAATACCCCAAAAAATGGAGAATTTATACGAAAAATGACCCAAAAATGACCCAAAAATGGCCCAGGTGACAACCAGGGGGTCACCGGCCAGCGCCCAGAGGGACCCGTTCAGGACAGGGGGACGGGGAGCGTCTGTGAAAATGAAAAAAATCAAAAAAATGGGAAAAATGGGAAAAAACCCCCAAAAAAAGCGAAACCCCCCCAAAAAATCCCCCCCAAAATGGAGAATTTACACCAAAAATGACCCAGGTGTGACCCAGGTGAGAAAAAAACCGGAAAAATGGGAAAATCCACCCCAAAAAATGAGAGAATCTACCCCCAAAAACCCAGAGAATCTGCCCCAAAAATCAGAGAATCCACCCAAAAAATGACCCAGCTGTCCCCAGGTGTCCCCAGGTGTATTTTCGGTGTCCCCAGGTGTGTCCCCAGCTGTCCCCAGGTGTATTTTGGGTGTCCCCAGGTGTGTCCCCAGGTGTCCCCAGGTGTCCCC
>NW_026628608.1:0-2007 GCF_030028575.1 Malurus melanocephalus
ATTCCATCCCATTCCAGGTCTTCTCTCTCCATTTCGGGAAGGAGGGGGATCCCAGTTGATCCCAATCGATCAATCCCAAATGATCCCAGTTTATCCCAGTCCATCCCAGTCCCATCCCAGTCCATCCCAGTCCATCCCAGTCCATCCCAGTCCATCCCAGTCCCTCCCAGTCTATCCCAGTCCATCCCAGTCCATCCCAGTTTATCCCAGTCCATCCCAGTCCATCCCAGTCCATCCCAGTCCATCCCAGTCCATCCCAGTCCATCCCAGTCCATCCCAGTTAATCCCAGTCCATCCCAGTCCATCCCAGTCCATCCCAGTTTCCCCAGTTTATCCCATTTCCAAGTCTCTTTACTCCGTTTTGGTGAGGAGGGGCACTGTGGGTCCATCCCAGTTGATCCCAGTTTACCCCAGTTAATCCCAGTCTATCCCATCCCAGGTGTCATTACTCGGTTTCGGTAAGGCGGAGGACCCCAGTCCCTCCCAGTTTCCCCAGTTAATCCCAGTTTATCCCCATTTCCAGGTCTTTCTGCTCCATTTCAGGAAGGAGGGGGATCCTGAGGGTCCATCCCAGTCCCTCCCAGTTAATCCCAGTTGATCCCATTCCCCATTTCCCAGTCTCTTTGCTCCGTTTCGGGAAGGAGGGGGATCCCAGTTTACCCCAGTCCATCCCAGTTTCCCCATTCCAGGTGTCATTACTCCGTTTCGGTAAGGAGGGGGATCCTGGGGGTCCATCCCAGTTTCCCCAGTTAATCCCAGTTTACCCAGTTTCCCCCATTTCCAGGTCTCTTTACTCCGTTTTGGTAAGGAGGTGATCCCAGTCCATCCCAGTCAATCCCAGTTTACCCAGTTTAATCCCCACCCCAGGTCTCCCTGCTCCGTTTCGGGAAGGAGGGGGCTGTGCATGGATCCCAGTTAATCCCAGTTTCCCCAGTTAATCCCAGTTTCCCCATTTCCAGGTCTCTTTACTCCGTTTCGGGAAGGAAGTGATCCCAGTCAATCCCAGTCAATCCCAGTTAATCCCAGTTTCCCCAGTTAATCCCAGTTCTCCCATTTCCAGGTCTCTCTGCTCCGTTTCGGGAAGGAGGGGGCTGTGCATGGATCCCAGTTGATCCCAGTTGATCCCAGTTTCCCCAGTTAATCCCAGTTAATCCCAGTTTCCCCCATTCCCAGGTCTCTTTACTCCGGTTCGGGAAGGAGGTGATCCCAGTTGATCCCAGTCAATCCCAGTCCATCCCAGTTAATCCCAGTTTCCCCATCCCAGGTCTCTCTGCTCCGTTTCGGGAAGGAGGACGATCCTGGTTGATCCCAGTTTCCCCAGTTAATCCCAGTTAATCCCAGTTTATCCCACCCCAGGTCTCTTTACTCCGTTTCGGTAAGGAGGTGATCCCAGTTAATCCCAGTTAATCCCAGTTTATCCCATCCCAGGTCTCTTTACTCCGTTTCGGGAAGGAGGTGATCCCAGTTTCCCCAGTTGATCCCAGTTTACCCCAGTCCATCCCAGTTAATCCCAGTTTAATCCCCACCCCAGGTCTCTCTGCTCCGTTTCGGTAAGGAGGAGGATCCCAGTTTCCCCAGTCCATCCCAGTTAATCCCAGTCTATCCCATTTCCAGGTCTCTCTGCTCCGTTTCGGTAAGGAAGTGATCCCAGTTAATCCCAGTCCCTCCCAGTTAATCCCACTCTATCCCATTTCCAGGTCTCCCTGCTCTGTTTCGGTAAGGAGGAGGATCCCAGTTTCCCCAGTCCATCCCAGTTTCCCCAGTTAATCCCAGTCTATCCCATTCCAGGTCTCTTTACTCCGTTTCGGGAAGGAAGTGATCCCAGTCCATCCCAGTTTACTCAGTCCATCCCAGTTAATCCCAGTTTATCCCATTTCCAGGTCTCTTTACTCCGTTTTGGTAAGGAAGTCGACAGTCGCTGTTTGGCTCTGACGGCCTCGTACCTGAGAGACCCCCCCGAGGGAGCCCGGCCCGGCTGCGCCTTCTACGAGGTCACACAGGACCCCA
>NW_026628609.1:0-2007 GCF_030028575.1 Malurus melanocephalus
ACTTTTCCTCAAATAATTGTGGAACAAACCTGGGGATTCCTCCTCCTCCCTCCATCCACACTGGAATTCCGTGGCTTCTCACCAAGGGCGAGGCAGAGCAATTGAATTCCCCACTAATTACAGGAAGTGTGTCCAACACTTGGAATTCCAGCACCCTGATGATGCTTCAGGAAAAAGCTGCACCCCTGGAGATTTTTTGGGAACACTTCTCCCTGATTTTTATAAGAATTTCACYGTGATYTTACAAGRTTTTTACYKTGATCCATCCCTCTGGATGARAATCCTGGAATMCCAGAAYGGKTCAGGWTGGAARKGATTTTAATGGGAYTTTTTCCCATTCCAGAGYAYCTCCCAYCACCCCAGGCTGCTCCAAATCCCATCAAACCCAGCCTTGGGCACTTSCAGGGATGGAAATTCCCAGGAATGAACTCCCAGCTCCCAATGCCTGTGCCCGGATTGAATTCAGGGAGCAGCTCTGAGGATTTTTTGCTCCAGAAGGAATTTTTCCAAACATCTGTACCTGTTTGATCTGTTCCCACAGCATCCTGGTCACTGTAGAGCCCGAGTGGAAGGTGACTTCCACGTGATAAGCTGCGTTTAGGATCTGGAAAAAAAGGGAAAAGAGGGAAAAATGGGAATTTTGTCAGCTGGAAACGTGGCTAGAGCCTGTGAAAATGGAAAAAAATTGGATGTTCTGGGGGATAACCCATGAGTGATTTGGTTAATTGATTTCTTGTGTTCAGCTCATGGGAGTTTTATAAAATCTGATGGTTTTATACAGATTTAAGAAAATTTAAGTCATTCAGTGACTATTCTACACTTTCAGGACCCCAAATTCCCAAATATTCCTGAGTTGTTCTCCTGATTCCACTGCCTCCATCTCCCCCCACCATCCTGGACCAATGAAGCCAATATTTAGTAATATTCCAGAGCTGTAATCTGATAGTTTTATACAGATTCAGGAAAATTTAATGTCTTAACTGACATTCCCCACTTCTAGCACCCCAAATTCCCAAATATTCCCAAGCTGTTTTCCTGATTCCACAGCCTACATCTCCCCCCACCTTCCCAGACCAGAATGAGGAACATTCCAGAGCTGTTGGCCTGTGACGTTTTCTCACTTTTAGCACCCCAAATTCCCAAATATTCCCAAGCTCTTTCCTTGATTTCATCACCTCCATCTCCCCCAACCTTCCTGGACCGGGACAAACCCGACAACCCAGAACATTCCAGAGCTGTTGGACTGGGACCATTCCCCACTTTTAACACCCCAAATTCCCAAATATTCCAAAACTGTTTCCCTGACTCCACTGCCTCCATCTCCCCCCACCTCCCCTGACTGGGACAAAGCCAACAATTAGGAACACGTCCGAATTGTTGGACTGTGACCATTCCCCACTTTTAACACCCCAAATCCCCAAATATTCTCAAACTGATTTCCTGATTTCCCTGCCTCCATCTCCCCCCACCTCCCTGGACCGGGACAAACTCAACAACCCAGAACATCCAGAGCTGTTGGACTGCAAGTGACTGTTCCCCACTTTTAGCACCCAAATTCCCACATATTCCCAAATTGTTTCCCTGATTCCACAGCCTCCATCTCCCCTAACCTTCCTGGACTGGGACAAACCCAACAATCCAGAACTTTCCAGAGCTGTTGGACTGGAAGTGACTGTTCCCCACTTTTAGCACCCAAATTCCCAAATATTCCCAAATTGTTTTCCTGATTTCCCTGCCTCCATCTCCCCCCACCTCCCTGGACCGGGACAAACCCAACAATCCAGAACATTCCAGAGCTGTTGGACCGTGACCATTCCCCACTTTTATCACCCCAAATCCCCAAATATTCTCAAACTGTTTTCCTGATTTCCCTGCCTCCATCTCCCCCCACCTCCTTGGACCGGGACAAACTCAACAACCCAGAACATCCAGAGCTGTTGGACTGCAAGTGACTGTTCCCCACTTTTAGCACCCAAATTCCCACACATTCCCAAATTGTTTCCCTGA
>NW_026628610.1:0-1902 GCF_030028575.1 Malurus melanocephalus
CAATAAGAGGAGCACAGAGCAATGTGGTTAAGGAAGGTGTGGCAGGACCGGGCGTGGAAGTGCCGGACCGAGAGCACGGGCTGGGCTCCTGTGGGGAGGCGCCGGGCCGGGCTGGGACTGTGAGTCAGCTGCGGGCTCAGTGCCGGGCAGTCCCTGACCCTACGATCCGCCCCGGGCAGGGGCAGCAGTGGCCTCCTGTCTCCAGGAGGCTGCTGGACGCTCCGGCCGCCTGTGGTGCTGCTGGCAGTGTCCCCTGGGAACGCCGGGGAGGCTGTGTTCTGTGTTTGGACACTGCGAAAGGAATAGCTGGGAAATGCAAGTTGTGCGTGGGAAGATGAGGATTTTCTTTTATGGATTTTGTTTGAGTCACTGGAGAAACGAGTGATTTTGATCTGTGTGAGAAGGGGGTAAGGAAAAGGTGATGGCAGAGTTATTATAATGCCGGAAAAATAAAATGCAGGATGCAAAGGGGCACGTGAGAGAGAGAGGACGGAGTCAGCCACAAGGATGTGGCAAAGGCAAGCCCTCCTCGGCAGGGGAGAGCAAACCCCTACAACGGTTGGGAAGGAATCAGTGTGCTGTCAACGGGGCAGAGGGACATTGGAAGCAGCAATGTCTGCAGAAACAGCGGGATCCTCAGGAGGAGGAAATCCAGAGGATAATGGAGATGGATTGTTAGCGGTGTCAGGAGATCCCATTAWACCAGGGACCTACCACATAGGAACTCTTGATAACCTTTAAAATTGGTCCGGATCGGGAGGAGGTGTGTTTTCTGGTAGACACAGGGGCCTCTCGATCCACTTTGAATTTTATCCCCAAGGGAGGGGTATTGTCAAAAAGATCTTTGGTCATTCAAGGGGTGAGTGGAAAAGATGAAAGGGTGCGTTTTATTCAACCACTATTGGTAGATGTGGGGGATAGGTTTGAAATGCATGAATTTCTGTTTGTTCCTAATTGTGATTGTAATTTAATGGGGAGGGATTTGATGGCTAAAGTGGGAATGCAAATTAATATTGTGAAAAATGATACAGAAGCTAACACTGTGGTAACTTTGTGTAAAATGTCTGAGAAGGCTTATGCTGAAATTAACCCGGAAGTTTGGGCAGCTCCAGGGAAATATGGAAAATTAGATATAGAGCCTCTCCAAATTACTTTGAAGCAACCAGGACAAGTGGTGTCTAAAAAGCAATATCCTATTTCAAAGGAGGGGAGGAAAGGTTTACAGCCTGTCATTGAGTCCCTGCTAAAGGCAGGTCTCTTGGAACCATGTATGTCTCCCTATAACACTCCTGTCCTGCCDGTTAAGAAACCAGATGGAACTTACAGAATGGTGCAGGATTTAAGAATAATAAATGAGATTGTCAAACCAAGATATCCCACAGTTCCTGATCCCTATACCATCCTGAATCAGATCCCTTCTTCACATCAGTATTATTCCGTACTGGATTTAAAGGATGCCTTTTGGGGGTGTCCAATTACAGAAGACAGCAAACCGTATTTTGCCTTTGAATGGGAACAGGAGGAGAGAGGGAAAATGGTAAAACAACAGTTAACATGGACAGTCCTCCCGCAGGGGTATACAGAGTCACCGGTTTTGTTTGGCCAAGCCTTGCAGAAAATATTAAGGGAGTTTACTCCACCTTCAGGAGTTAGGTTGTTGCAATATGTGGATGATTTGCTTTTATCAGGAGAACAGGAGAAAGTGGTTGAAGAGGCAACTGTGAAATTGCTTAATTTTCTTGCTAAAAAGGGGCTTAGAGTGTCTGAAAAGAAGGCACAGTTGGTAGAAAAAAAGGTCAAATATTTGGGACACATTTTGACTGAAGGTTTACGGTGTATTGATCCAGAAAGAATACAAGGAATTTTACAAGTACCATTACCTCAGACCAAAAAGGAGTTACG
>NW_026628611.1:0-1896 GCF_030028575.1 Malurus melanocephalus
CCCACTTCCGGTGCTGATGTAACTTCCTGTTTCCATCTTAACCCAATTCCTGCAACTTCCGCCATTTCCCCGTCCACTTTTGGTCTTTTCCCGCCCACTTCCGGTCTTTCCCCGCCCACTTCTGGCCTTTCCCCGCCCACTTTCTGTTCTTCCCCGCCCACTTTTGGCCTTTCTCCACCCATTTTTTGCATTGCCCCGCCCACTTTTGGTTTTTCCCCGCCCACTTCCGGTTTTTACCCCGCCCATTTTCCGCTTTCACAGCCCAAAATCTCAAACCCAAAATGGCCGCCGGGCCACCTACAACTTCCGGTTCACAACCGGAACTTCCGGTTCACAACCGGAAGTGATCCCCGAACGCTTCCGGCGGCCATGTCACTCCGTTCAACCTCTCTGACGTCACCCCCAGGCCCCGCCCCCTTTCCCCGCCCCCATTTCCGGTTCCGTACCGGAAGTCTCCGCCCTCAGGTGGGCGGGGCCGCTGTCGCCGCGGGCGTTGCGGGCGCGGACGGTGACGTCATAGGGCGTGGCCGGCTGGAGCCCGCCCACCGTGGCGGAGAAACCGGAAGTGATGACATCAGTGGGTGGGGGAGGGGCTTCTGGGCCTTCCGCGATGGGGGAGGGGCCGGAGACCCTGGAAAAGGGGTGGGGCCGGAAGTGGGGGCGGGGAAAAAGGCAAAATGGGGGAGGGGCAGAGACGGAAACAGGAAATGACGTGGGGAATTGTGATGGGGGCAGGAAGTGGGTGCTGACGGACAGGAAGTGACCTCAAATAGACAGGAAGTGGGTGCAGAACAATCGAAGAATCGTGAAAAGAAACAGGAAGTCACTGCTAGCAGACAGGAAGTGATGTCAGATTGACTAGAAGTGAGCGCATACAGACAGGAAATTATGTCACACGGACAGAAAGTGAGCACAGACAGACAGGAAGTGACATCACATGGACCAGCTGTGAGTACGGAGAGACAGGATGTGACATCACAGGGACCGGAAGTGGCTCGGGGAGGGAAGGGCGCCCCCTACCGGAGCAGGAAGTGCTGGGGGATTGTTACAGGGACAGGAAGTGACGTCACACAGACAGGAAGTGCCCCCTACCAGAGCAGGAAGTGCTGGGGGATTGTTACACAGACAGGAAGTGACGTCACACAGACAGGAAGTGCCTGTACCGAGCAGGAAGTGCTGGGGGAGGATTGTTACATGGACAGGAAGCGATGTCACACAGACAGGAAGTGCCCGTACCGGAGCAGGAAGTGCTGGGGGATTGTTATAGGGACAGGAAGTGACACCACACAGACAGGAAGTGCCCGTACCGGAGCAGGAAGTGCTGGGGGAGGATTGTTACAGAGACAGGAAGTGATGTCACACAGACAGGAAGTGAATGTGTACAGACAGGAAGTGACGTCGCACAGACAGGAAGTGCCCGTACCGGAGCAGGAAGTGCTGGGGGATTGTTACACGGACAGGAAGTGACGTCACACAGTCAGGAAGTGACGTCACACAGACAGGAAGTGCCTGTACCGGAGCAGGAAGTGCTGGGGGAGGATTGTTACATGGACAGGAAGTGATGTCACACAGACAGGAAGTGCCCGTACCGGAGCAGGAAGTGCTGGGGGATTGTTACACAGACAGGAAGTGACATCACACAGACAGGAAATGCCAGTACCAGAGCAGGAAGTGCTGGGGCATAGTTACAGGGACAGGAAGTGACGTCACACAGACAGGAAGTGCCTGTACCAGAGCAGGAAGTGCTGGGGGATTGTTACAGGGACAGGAAGTGACATCACACAGACAGGAAGTGATATCACACAGACAGGAAGTGAATGTGTACAGACAGGAAGTGACGTCACACAGACAGGAAGTGCCCGTACCGGAGCAGGAAGTGCTGGGGGAGGCCCCCGT
>NW_026628612.1:0-1898 GCF_030028575.1 Malurus melanocephalus
CCAGCCTTGCTCTGCCTTTTCCCGTTTTATTTTATTTTGTGGGGTTGTAGGGTCAGCCTGAGCTCTGCCTTTCCCTGTTTTAATTTTGAGGGGTTGTAGGGCTGAAATTCCCCGTGGATGCGACATTTGGGGACCGGGGACGGTTTAAATCGAGCATTTCGGAGCGTTTGCTAACACTCAAATTCCCAGATTTTGGGGGTGTGCGGGGTGGGCACACGGGGTCAGCCCGAGCTCTGCCTTTTCTTGGTTTATTTTATGGGGTTTTAGGGCCAGACTTTCTCTGCCTTTCCCTGTTTTCTTTTCAGGGGTTGTAGGGCCAGACTTTCTCAGCCTTTTCCCGTTTGTTTTTTATTTTGTGGGGTTGTGGGGTCAGCCCGAGCTCTGCCTTTTCCTGTTTTATTTTATTTTGAGGGGTTGTAGGGTCAGCCCGAGCTCTGCCTTTCCCTGTTTTATTTTCTGGGGTTATAGGGCCAGACTTTCTCAGCCTTTTCCTGTTTTATTTTATTTTGAGGGTTGTGGGGTCAGCCCAAGCTCTGCCTTTCCCTGTTTTATTTTGTGGGGTTGTAGGGTCAGCCCGAGCTCTGCCTTTCCCTGTTTTATTTTATTTTGTGGGGTCAGCCCGAGCTCTGCCTTTTCCTGTTTTATTTTCTGGGGTTATAGGGCCAGACTTTCTCAGCCTTTTCCCCTTTTTTTTCTTTTGAGGGTTGTAGGGTCAGCCTGAGCTCTGCCTTTTCCCCTTTATTTTATTTTGTGGGGTTGTGGGGTCAGCCCGAGCTCTGCCTTTTCCTGTTTTATTTTATTTTGAGGGGTTGTAGGGCTGAAATTCCCCGTGGATGTGGCACTTGGGGACGCGGGGCAGCGCTGCCCTTGGGGACACGGGGACGGTTTAAATCGAGCATTTCGGAGCGTTTGCAAACCCTCAAATTCCGACATTTTGGGGGTGTGGGGTGGGCACACGGGGTCAGCCTTGCTCTGCATTTTCTTGGTTTATTTTATGGGGTTTTAGGGCCAGACTTTCTCTGCCTTTTCCTGTTTTACTTTGTGGGGTTGTAGGGTCAGCCCGAGCTCTGCCTTTTCCTGTTTTATTTTGTGGGGTCAGTCCGAGCTCTGCCTTTCCCTGTTTTATTTTGTGGGGTTGTAGGGTCAGCCTGAGTTCTGCATTTTCCCGTTTGTTTTTTATTTTGAGGGGTTGTAGGGCCATCCTGAACTCTGCCTTTCCCTGTTTTATTTTATTTTGAGGGTTGTAGGGTCAACCCGAGCTCTGCATTTTCCTGTTTTATTTTGTGGGGTCAGCCCGAGCTCTGCCATTCCCTGTTTTATTTTATGGGGTTATAGGGTCAGCCTTTCTCTTCCTTTTCCCGTTTGTTTTTTATTTTTGTGGGGTTGAAGGTCCAGCCCTGACCTCTCCTGAGCCTTTGGGGTTCTTGGCCCCCTCTCTGTGTTTTTTTTTTCCCATTTTTCCCTGGCAGGCAGAGCCCATGGTACCCGGGTAGTTTTTGGGAGTTTTCCTGATGATGCCCAATGATTTTTACCTTTCCTTTTCATATACCCTTTTCTGTATTTTATATACCCTTTTCTGTATTTTATTTGCTCTTCTGTGTGTTTTATATACCCTTTTTATATTTTATATATCTTTTAATGTATTTTAGATAACCTTTTAAACATTTTTATACCTTTTATATATCCCTATATCATTTTCTGTATTTTACACACCCTTTTCTATATTTTATATACCTTTGATGGGTTTGATGGATTTATGGGTTTAATGGATTTGGTGATCCCGGTGTCTCACACAGATCACTCCCATTCCCAGGAGGCCCCTGGGTTGTGTTTGGTGCATCTGATGGATTGGATGGATTTTTTTTTATTTGATGGATTTGGTGGGTTTGGTGATCCTG
>NW_026628613.1:0-1940 GCF_030028575.1 Malurus melanocephalus
TTTTGATTACAACAATGGAACCACTGTAAAATGCACTGTGTGACACTAAACTCTGCTTAGTTTTGTTTTCCAGAGCTGTTGCTCCAATMTTTGGACAAAGGGACATGTTATAATCTGAATTATTATTTTTAATGACAAAAACCAGTAGCAAAACAAATGATTCACACTTACAGATTCACCACTGGAACCAGATAAGAAAATGGAGAAATTATAACTATAAAGCAATGGAYAGCAYATCTSTCATTTCAGGAATCAGCTATTTCTCATTGAYTTTGCCTTCAACCAAACTGAAGTTCTGAAGAAAGCTGAAATGGTCAATTAATRTKTTCCATTTWTWGYAGTSCCTKAGTAGTTCTGTTCAGGACTGATWTTTAKAATTAATTTTTCCTGATCCACCAGTGGTTCTYCAGTAGAACTTTCTAAAGATAGAAGACTAAAATATCACTGTAATCTAAGTCCTTGTACATACACACTTACAAGCACTAGCAAGCAACAAAACCAGACTGGTAATAAGTTCCTTAGAACCTCCTCAGAACACTGAAGTCTGACTGTAAACTGAATTTCTGGTGTCCTTATTGCTAGAGCATGCAGAAGATCCAGTTTCATATTCATTAACGCTCGTATTCACCCCTCTCAGCATAAGGATGGGGRAAGGCAGTCAGGATGGAGCCTTTGAGAGCCTGGCACTTGCAGCACAAAGTTGTTGTCCATGKAGAGGATGGCAAGAGGTCATTTCAATGGCAATTACTGAACACAGCAGCCATGCCAGCGTTTGCAAGTGCAGCTTAAGGGCCCTGAGAGCACGGATTGTCCCCTTGCTGAATCCAAGGTCAGGATACTGATGCCTTGAGGATTCTAGATATGAAACAACACACTTTAGAGATAATATTAATATAGGACGTAATATCAAAGCTGGTTTTTATTAGAGGCTTCCAAGGGTCAGATATGGAAAAAGAGTCCACAAAAGCCCATGCCCCACAGCGTGAATACAATTTAATAAGTTTGGTATATTAGCATATTTGACAAGAATTCCCAATTAGAAGCACGGGTGATGAAGTAAGTCTTCCATCTGCTTCAACCTTTTTCTGGAGCTCCCCCTGTAGCTGTACTTGGTTTATGAAAATGTGTCTCAAAGAGCTGTTTTTCAGCCTTAGTAGCCAGGGAGAGCCAGGATAGGATTGGGGCCCTGGAATATGTTTTGTCTTTCTACCTGGAGAAAGGGTATGGAAAACTACTGGGACTCGCTGTGACACAGTAATAGGCTGTAGAGCTACAGATATATGTGTGAAGGGTACAGAGAATATAGGAAAGAAAAAAGGCAAAAATCAGCCTGGCATCAATAGCGCTGTCCTTGCACAGCAACCTCATCCCCATCACATCCCTGCCCCAACAGCGCTCCCGGGCAGGCAGGTACTCCTTTCCCTTCCCTTGATGGGAAATGCAGAGGAAGGGCAAGGAGGGAGGGAGTAATCCATGCTGGGCTGCTTGGCTTGCTCACGCCTCTCACATCACATTAACAGGTTTTTTTGGCATTGAATGTGGCTAGCTAGCAAGGCAGTTTGATCAGTAACGTATTAATTTAGAATCCTGAGCAGAAACCTTTTACTTTTTTCTCCCTCTCATACTTTCTTTTCTTTATCATTCTCTTATCTCTCAGTATTTAAAAGGGACCCATCAGCTCCATGCCTGTGCCATGGCCAGCCTTCATGGGCTGTGCTCAGGTTATTCTCCCAACCTTCCTCTACTCCACCTGGGCACCAACATATGAGTGTGTCAAAATCCACTCCTTGCTTTTTGCAAGGGATTTTCAGAGCCTAACACTGAAAGCACAAGACACAAACAGAACGTTGATCAAAATAGCTTACTGTTGGTAACATTTCACACTGACTGCATGCTGAAAGCGTGTCGAGGAAAGGTGGAAAGGTTCTGTTTCATCTGTG
>NW_026628614.1:0-1930 GCF_030028575.1 Malurus melanocephalus
TCCCACGGTGGCAGCAGGTCCCTGTCACTGGGTGCTGGCATTCCTGCTGTGCCCGGTGCCACCTCCCAGGGTGGCAGCACAGGAGGGACAGATCCCTGTCGCGTTCCTGTTGTGCCCAGTGCCACCTCCCACGGTGACAGCACAGATCCCTGTCGCGTTCCTGCTGTGCCCGGTGCCACCTCCCACGGTGACAGCACAGATCCCTGTCGCGTTCCTGCTGTGCCCGGTGCCACCTCCCACGGTGGCAGCGCAGATCCCTGTCGCGTTCCTGCTGTGCCCGGTGCCACCTCCCACGGTGACAGCACAGATCCCTGTCGCGTTCCTGCCGTGCCCAGTGCCACCTCCCCGGGCAGGAGGGACAGAGCAGATCCCTGTTGCGTTCTTGGTGTGCCCAGTGTCACCTCCCACGGTGACAGCGCAGGAGGGACAGATCCCTGTCGCTGGATGCTGACATTCCTGCTGTGCCCAGTGCCACCTCCCACGGTGGCAGCACAGATCCCTGTCGCTGGATGCTGACATTCCCGCTGTGCCCAGTGCCACCTCCCATGGTGGCAGCACAGATCCCTGTCACGTTCCTTCTGTGCCCAGTGCCAGCTCTCACGGTGGCACCGCAGATTCCTGTCACTGCGTGCTGGCGTTCCTGGTGTGCCCGGTGCCACCTCCGATGGTGGGCAGAGCAGATCCCTGTCGCGTTTCTGCTGTGCCCAGTGCCACCTCCCACGGTGGCAGCACAGATCCCTGTCGCGTTCCTGCCGTGCCCAGTGCCACCTCCCCGGGCAGGAGGGACAGAGCAGATCCCTGTCGCGTTCTTGGTGTGCCCAGTGTCAGCTCCCACGGTGACAGGAGGGACAGATCCCTGTCGCTGGGTGCTGGCATTCCTGGTGTGCCCGGTGCCAGCTCCCACGGTGGCAGCGCAGATCCCTGTCACATTCCTGCTGTGCCCAGTGTCACCTCCCATGGTGGCAGCACAGATCCCTGTCGCTGGGTGGTGACATTCCTGCTGTGCCCAGTGCCAGCTCCCACCGTGGGCAGAGCAGATCCCTGTCGCTGGGTGCTGGCGTTCCTGGTGTGCCCAGTGCCACCTCCCATGGTGGCAGGACAGATCCCTGTCGCGTTCTTGGTGTGCCCAGTGCCACCTCCCACGGTGACAGCGCAGGAGGGACAGATCCCTGTCACTGGGTGCTGGCATTCCTGCTGTGCTCAGTGCCACCTCCCCGGGCAGGAGGGACAGATCCCTGTCGCGTTCCTGCTGTGCCCAGTGCCACCTCCCACGGTGGCAGCACAGATCCCTGTCGCATTCTTGGTGTGCCCAGTGCCATTTCCCACGGTGGCAGCACAGGAGGGACAGATCCCTGTCACTGGGTGCTGGCATTCCTGCTGTGCCCAGTGCCACCTCCCACGGTGACAGCACAGATCCCTGTCGCGTTCCTGCTGTGCCCAGTGCCAGCTTCCATGGTGGGCAGCACAGATCACTGTCGCTCGGTGGTGACATTCCCGCTGTGCCCAGTGCCAGCTCTCACGGTGGCAGCACATGAGGGACAGATCCCTGTCGCCTTCCTGCTGTGCCCGGTGCCAGCTCCCACGGTGGCAGCACAGATCCCTGTCCCCACGGTGGCAGCACATGAGGGACAGATCCCTGTCGCCTTCCTGCTGTGCCCGGTGCCAGCTCCCACAGTGGGCAGGAGGGACAGATCCCTGTCGCTGGGTGGTGACATTCCTGCTGTGCCCAGTGCCAGCGCAGGACAGAGCAGATCCCTGTCGCATTCTTGGTGTGCCCAGCGCCATTTCCCACGGTGACAGCGCAGGAGGGACAGATCCCTGTCGCTGGGTGCTGGTGTTCCTGGTGTCCCCAGTGCCCCCTCCCATGGTGACAGCGCAGATCCCTGTCACTGGGTGCTTTGACCACCCGACAGCTCTGAGGGCATGGGAT
>NW_026628615.1:0-1898 GCF_030028575.1 Malurus melanocephalus
GTGTCCATGACCCCATCATGCCCCACAGTTCTTGTCACATCCTGGTGTCCCCCTTGACCTATCCTGRTGTCCCCATCACAGCCAGGTGCCCTTGTTGACCTGTCCCAATGTCCTCATCACACCCCAGTGTCCCCCTCGAGCAGCCCCTCATCCCCCACCCTCAGCCCCTCATCCCCATGGGCGGTGACCAGGATCCCCCCGGCCGCCCCCAGTGCCACCAGCGCCGCCAGRGCCGCGGCCCCGAACACSCCCCGTGTCCCCGCAGGGTCCCCGGGCAGCACCGGCAGCGCCAGCGACACCCCCAGGCCGAGGGGCAGCCGCAGCCACCGCGCCCCTCCCGCCGTGTCCCCTCGCCGCTCCAGCCGGCGCCGCAGGAACGCCATGGCTGGGAAGTAAATCCCGCAGGAGAGCTGCAGCACCAGCACGGTGAGGAAAGCGCCGGCGGGGGACAGTGGCAACGCCAGGACGAGCAGGGCCAGCGCCAGGAGCAGGATGGAGGCGGGCAGGAGCCGCAGCGGCTGCAGCCGGAGCCTSCCGGTGACGCCGCGCCGGAACAGCGCCGAGCCCGCGGCGCTGGCGGCCGTGAATCCYGAGAAGGCGATTCCCAGCGGGATCCCGTGCGGCTCCAGGATGGGTGTCCAGAGGAAGGCGAAGATGAAGAGGATGCTCTCCACCAGAGCCTGGACCAGCCCCAGGAGCAGCGCCAGGGGGTTGGACACCAGGCCCCGAAGGCCTTCCCCGCAGGCCTTCCCACACGAGCGGCTCTTCCCGTAGTTCTCATCCCACATTTTGCCAACGCAGATCCCCGACAGCACCAGGAAGGGCACTGCCACCAGGAACGGGGCCACGGGGCCCAGCACCAGCCCCTCGGCCACCAGCTCGGCTACCAGCCCGGCTGCCACGGCCAGGCCGCCGTTCCAGAGGGCCACGCGGGAGAAGGTGTCGGGAATCCATTCGGCCGGGAAGTCGTGGCGCTCCAGGTGCTCGTGGATGTACCAGGACTCAAAAGCACAGAAGAGCAGCGAGGTGCCGAGCCCTGCCAGCACCCGGCCAACCGCCAGCGCCAGGAAATCCCGGGAGAGCTGCAGCAGGCAGGACACGGAGCACAGCCCCGAGGACAGCACGCAGGACTTTTTCCGGCCCAGCCGATCCACGAAGACACCGGAGACGAGGCCGAAGGCGACGTTGGAGGCGAAGCCGCAGGAGTAGAGGGCGGCGATCTGGCTGCGCAGGAAGCCCCGGCTCTGCAGCAGCTGGAAGAGCAGCGGGCCCTGCAGCCAGTCCGCAGCCAGTGCAGGCAGGTAGCCCAGCAGGAACGCCCGCTGGAAGCYGCGGAAGGCCGGGTTGGAGGGCGGGGGGCAGCGAGGGGGCGGCTCCAGAGCCAGGCAGGTGAGGAGGAGGAGGGCGAGGGCGGAGCAGGGCAGCAGGAACATGGTGGGGAGCGGGATCAGCAGGGCCTGGGGAGGGGAAAAAAGGGRATCAGCACTAGGAGGAGAGTCCAGAGGGAACACCCCCAAACCCCCARCACCCCCAAACCAAACGGRCCCCTCAGAAACCTTAAGGGGTCTRTAGGGACMCYCCACCCCAAAGARACYCCATGGGGGGCTAYAGGRAMCTCCAACCCCCAAAACACCCCATGGAGAGTTATAGGGAACCCCAGCATCACAGACACTCCCACAATCCCCCCAGCCCCTCCGTAGGCCCAACCCTCCCTTCCAAACCCCCGCAGATCTCACCCAGGCCCCACAGAACCCCCATAGACCCCCAAAACCCACCAGAGTTCACCCCACAACCCCTGACAGATGCCCATACCTCCCAAAAGGCATCCCACACACCCTCCGGATCCTCCATAGGCCATACACAGGACCCCCATAAACTCCCCATAGGATCATCATCCC
>NW_026628616.1:0-1943 GCF_030028575.1 Malurus melanocephalus
CTTATGAGGCCTATTAATTGAAAACTTTCTATAGCCTTTTTATACATTATCAATATAAGAATATAATAACTTTTTACATATTATTAAAATACAATGTAATCGCTTTCAATATATTATCAATGATAGACTTTTTATATGTTGCTGTAAGTTTTTTAATAGTGTATTAGCAACATATAGTATACCAGCTGCACGTAATCTAACCAGCTGGATTAGTACATAGATAAATGAAATCACCAAGAGGCATAAATCAGAAAAAGTTCTGAAGGAAGTAGACAAGTAGATGCTATAACAAGGAACAGTAGAGAGCACTAATGAGAACTTGGCAGAAGCATGGGACAGTCAGTAAAAGAATTGAAAATGAAGATTTGGAGGACTAGAAAAAAACCCATGAACATCACAACTGCGCATGCCCTGAAGACAAAGGTGAAAAGTCCACCATGATGAAGAGGTTGGTATCTCATTAGAGGGAGACCCCCATGACCACCAAATTGAGGATGACACATGTGCACTTGTAAAACTGTGATATCGTGTGTTTCCATGCCCGTGTATGGTGGTGGGCGTATGGTGGGCGTATGGGGGTCAGTGACAATGGTAATGTTACACCATGCTTACTTTATTTTATTAGCACATAAATAAGTGCTAATTTGAAGCAAAGGCAGGTGGGTGAGGAGAAATCCCCCTTACCTCCAACGCCGCAATAAACAAATACCTGCTCTATAGACACCAGTCTATATGGGGTTTTATTTCTAGGCCTTTTTCAGGCATCAGTAGGGAAGTGTCTGTAGCAGGGGCCCCCAGGCTGTCCATGCAGATAAGCCCATCAGAAGGTTGGGGTCCCACCAGCCAGGCTCCTTTGCGCAGCAGAGGATGAACATTCCAAGAGCTCCGATCAGAGGCTTTTCACTACACATCCCAAAGTCTCTGTTCCTTCTCATGCCTTAGGATTTTTACTTTCTCTATTTTCATGCATCTGTATTCTTGTACTTCTCTAGAACAGCACTGAAAACTACCGTTCTCCCATCTTTAGACAAAACAATCCCTCTCTGAGCCTGAATCCAAGGACACCTTGTTGCCTCAGAGCCCCAAAATATGTAAACAACAGCGAGTAAGTTTGGGGTTGTTGACATCATCACCTGTAAAGATCATTGGAGAATTAAGACCAGATATGTTAATAAGGCAGAACTTATAAAAGGTGAAGGTCTCATGACCCAGTGTCCATTTTGGGTGTAGCCTCAGAAGGAGGCTTTTGTCTGCCTTAATGCACCAGTAGGCCTGTTATGCCTGTATTAAAATTGTCTATTCTCATTCTCTTAACTTTGTCTGGCGTCTATTTCAGATTAGCCTGATTGATAAGGCATCATTTCCACCCCACCCTTTTGCTGTCAGGGTCTGTGCTGGCCTGGCAGCTGATAACCCTGGGGCAATGGCCTCCCCACCCCGAAACTCTTTGTATGCATCCTTTTCCCCAGCTCTGAGCTGCTTCTTACCTTTAAGGACCACTGCCACCAGGGCCTCATTCAGGGTTTTTTGGTGATTTTCTTTGCAGCTTTTGTATAGTTTTGCTATAATATAAAAAATATCCTTTATGGAAATGTTTAGGTCACAAGCCATAACACTTCAGTTTAACTGCATGTATTCTGTAACTGTATCTGAGTTACAAAAGAAAAACAAACCCATCAGTGATGATTTTACCACTGTGTCTGCATAACTAAGCTACTTATGCAAAAAAAAAGGCAACATAGTACACATAGCACTCATCTTAATATCTGCGAAAGTCAACACTATAATATGTGCTTATAACATGCTGGATCAGTGGAGTTGGAGTCATTCTGGCCAGATCTGCATAAGTTGCATATAAACAGTATTTATATTACATTTCAACTGCCATTTTTTTTTTACATTCTGATTGGATTTGGGTTGATGAAGTCTATCATCCTGAGAAA
>NW_026628617.1:0-1941 GCF_030028575.1 Malurus melanocephalus
GATAGTTGTGCTTGCCACGCTGCTGCGTGTCACATGGCTGCAGCACTGTGAGCGTGAGGGGCATCTGTCCTCTTCTGGCAGCTGAACCTTAACTGTCCTGRTGATCTCCAGAGTGCAGCTCCTCTCTGCCTCAGCTCCTCGCCAGAGCTGGCAGCTGGCACATGGCAGTGTCCTCACAGGCTAGGCAGCAGAGTGGAGATGGCTGCTAGGCTGACATCAGTCAGGCTCCAAGTGAGAGTCACTTGTGGCACACCTGGAAATGCTACATGCTTTTGTGTCCTTCCATGACTAAATACCGGGACATCTGTGGAAATGCTAACACTGTACCTCTGTTCTGTCTCTGCTGGGGGAAGAAGCGTCCACAACTTTGCTGAGGAAATGATGGTTTTGGCTWGTACTTTTAGATGGAGAAGACACAGGAATGCATCCACCTTAATCTATGCTGCTGGGAAAGAATAGGCAGAGAATGGGAGCAGCTTTTCCAGCATCCATGTTTTCTGCTGTTAAACTTGGGCTCAGATACATTCCTTGTTCTCTGCTCTCTCCTGGGTGAGAATAGCTTGAGTTTACTTAGTGATTAGCTCTGAATGCTGAGTAGGTGGATCGTGAAAGAGGTTGCAGGGAGGGCACTGATAGTGAGCTGCAATTTCCCTGCCTGARCTGGAACTGCTCTCCTGAGGGCCACAGAAAGGTGGTTTCATTGCTAGGAAGATGCATGTCTGCGTTGGCCACCACAGGGTGCTGAGGTTGAGGGGATTGATTGCATGGTTAGCCTCAGATGATTTGCCGAAAGGATGTTTTTGCATCATGTTTTTGCACTAAACCATGTACAGCATATTTCCCCCAGCTGGGCACTGGGTKCAAGCTCACTTTGGCCATTCTGTGAGAGGTGTCTTGCCTTGTGCTGCAGACATTGAGACGTGGTGATGGAGAGCCATGCAGACAGACTGATAGGTCAGTCAGCTGTGTCATGAGCTGATGAAAATGTGTGCTGTCAGCAGGAACAATCAGGGCTGCTTAACATAAATGGCTAGACAGCTTTGGGGAGATTAGCAAGGAGTACGAGGCAGGGGTGATCTGATTTAGGTGACAGTCTTTACTGTCAAGGAGTCACATGTGAGAACAGTGAGGGTGATTTGGAATATAGATGTCAGGGACACCACAGTGTCTCTTGCCTGCTTGGGTGTGTGCAAATTTCCTTCTCAGTGCACACACATCTAGGGTAAGAAGTTTGTGAGTTGGTAGCTGATGAGCTAAGGGTCTGGGATTTTCTCTGCTTAGACACTCTGGAAATAGCTGTCTTTGGAGAAGCACCTGAAAAGGGATGTATCAAACCAGTCCAAGCCATTTCCTTTAAACACGGTGTGAGAGGAACATGCTCCTCTTTCCCCCAGAGCTCCCTCCTGGTGTCGATAGTTCTACAGACATGGGTCCTTCCAAAGCACTCGTGTTTTTCTGGCACCAGGAGCCACTTCTGTGCTGTTGGCCCGTGCCTGATGCAGCAGAAGGCTGCACTGTGCCCTGTTCCCGAGCGGGGCCGGTACCGGCGGCTCTCCGGGCTGTCCCGCTCTGTCCCGGTCATTCCCGGGCTGTCCCGGTTGGCTCTCCGGTCTGTCCCGGTTCACTCTCCGGTCTGTCCCGGGCTGTCCCGGGCTGTCCCGGTTCACTCTCCGCTCTGTCCCGGTCTCTCCCGTGGGCCGGCCCGGTCCCAGCGCGGTCGCGCGGGGGGGGCGTGGCGCGGGGGTGCGGCGGCGGCCCTGATTGGCTGGCGCGGGCCGTGCCGGCGGCCCTGATTGGCTGGCGCGGGCCGTGCCGGCGGCCCTGATTGGCTGGCGCGGACCGTGCCGGCGGCCCTGATTGGCTGGCGCGGGCCGTGCCGGCGGCTCTGATTGGCTGGCGCGGGCCGTGGCGGCCGCGGGCGCTCCCACGGCTCCATTGAGG
>NW_026628618.1:0-2003 GCF_030028575.1 Malurus melanocephalus
TTGACAAGGGCACATTTTCCTTCTGCTATTGATGATTCCTGGAGAGAAAACAGTGTCTTTTGCAAGGCCATTGATCATTAGATAAGTGGAAAAATACCATAAAATCATCATATAGGTAAACTGCTGATGSTCAGGGCACAAGAGCTCAATGTAACATCAAACAACCTGCCACGAGTGTCACTTTCAACTTCTACTGATGGTCACTTGCCAGACTCTCACTCTGGAGCATCCTCTAGCTGTTGTCTGGAACTCATTTACCATTTCCAGAGCTTTCACTGTAATGCCCAGTTTTATAGCGCCACCTCGGGTATAGGTCATTAAATTTGCTCCCAAAACCAGTRTACCAGGCTCTGTTAGATGCAGCCTTGACCTAAAGATCTTTCCATGGCCAAATTCTTTGCTCTCAAATTCAATCTTTGGAAAAAAGGAAGCTTTCAATTGTATGGCCATTTTGAATCTTCCTTGCTCTTTTTGGAAAGGGAAAACTGAGATTTGGTGTGAATTTTTGAGCTTCATTATCTACCACAGAGTATGTCCTTAGCATCTTGGAAGTTGTGTGGATCCTGGCTGATGCTACTGACAGGCATCTCCTGGGTCCAGTTTCAGCTTGGTTACTTACCTGGGAGGTGGCACAGGACAAATCACTCCTTGCTTCAAATTTCCTATTAATTTAAGAAATAATAAATAAATATTTAATAAAATAATGAATAAGTAAATGTTGATTCCATTGCCAAAACAAGAGCAGAGGAAAACAATCCAGAGATGGAATRACAATCTTTGAAGATGTTGTTGGGAGTCTGTCACAAACATGTTTGTGGTAAGAGTCCKAGTTATTCATAGCTGTCTGCACTGGAGAAGATGACTGCCTGCAGGACTGGCTTTTCCTGCTGGGATTTTCCCTCCTGAATGTTTGTTTTATGGTCTAGGGAGGCCTTGCCTGTTGAAGGAGCAGATCCTTGATGGGCTCTTACGAGGATTTCTAATGACCAAGCTGTATTTTGAACAGAGCTTTATGATCACCTTCCCAGTTAAGTAAAATTCTAGGTATTGCTAAGGCAGAGTTCAATTAAGGCTAATTGGTGTTTCTGAAAACTGATTTTCCAAACAGAAGCAATGGTGGGGCTGCAGATCCTAGAGGGTTTCTATCACTTTTAAATAACTCTCGGTTCTGTTCTGGCCTGATGCTGCTCTAACCTTTCCTCAAGCCCCTGGCCTCTCTTGTATCAAGCAATTCAAATACTGATTTTTTTTTTCTTTCCTAATTTATAATTTTGACTTATTTCTTCTTTTTAATTCTTCTTTTAAATGTGAGGGGGGAAAAACCTCGAGCTACCAAATCCTGCAGAAGCCTGTAAATGTTTTTGTATCAGTCCCAGTGGTCTGACATGAGAGATGAACCATAGAGCCACTTCTAAGAATTTGACAAAAATTTGTAACAATTATCTAGACAGGTACAATAAATTGCTTTTCTTTTGCTGTTGAGAGAGATTATGAGGTTCTAATAAATTGTCAATAAGAATTTTAAAAAGAGTAATTTAAAAATAACAAGGAGTAGAAAAAAAACCCAGGTGCAAACACAGTACCATTAAAATACTCAGGTTTTCCATTTTACCCTGAATTTTATCTTTGGCATCAAGGACTATTATGACACACTTGATTGAACAGGGAAAACACATGGGGCTGTATCCTAATCACAGAATGTAGAACATGTAGACATGTAGCTCTCATCTCACAGAGCAATCTCATAGAGAGATGAATAATCCTTTCAGCAGTTCATTTTGCCAGAATTTGCAGCCCGTTGTTTACCGTGTGGGGACTAAAAACAGAATGCCAAACAGGAACTTAAAAAGTGAGAGAAGAAGAGATATATCTATATCTATATCTATATCTATATCTATCTATCTATCCATCTATCTATCTATCTATCTATCTATCTATCTATCTATCTATCTATCTATCATCTATCTATCTATCTATCTATCTATCTATCTATCTATCTATCT
>NW_026628619.1:0-1921 GCF_030028575.1 Malurus melanocephalus
CAGGTCCCCGAGAAGACAGGGCACGTCCTGGCGCCCGGGCCAGGTGTCACCTTCATGGGTGTGTCAAGGACACTGCTGGGAGCGCCCAGGGCTGGAATCTGAGCATTCCCTGGATTTTTTAAACAGAGCCACCCCTTAAATGCCCAGACAAAGGCAGAAATCTGTCTCCGTGCGCAATCACATCCCTCCCTGCTTGCCAGGGGACGGCAGCTCCACCTGCCCGGCTGTGGGAATGCAAACCTCACACAGCGATGGTCTGTTTGCTTTAGTAAACAAAAAAACTCTCAAAAAAATAGTTGCAATCAAATATAAAAAAAAATCAGTTCACAAAAAAATAAAAACTATTTTAAAAAATTTAAAAACCCAAAAAAGACCCACCAAACTTTATCCATTGTATACATTATATACCAAAAGAAACTGTATAAAAATTAAATAATAAATAAATAAAATAAATAAATAATAAATAAAATTATGAATTAATTAATAGAATATTAATTAATTAATACATTGATAAATAAAATATTAATAGAGTAATAAATAATTTTAAACAAAATTTGACTATTTAAATTTTTATAAAATAYTTCTTTACAATAAAAAACTTTACATATAAAAAAACTCCAAAACAAAAATCCATATATCAATCCCGTGCACCTGGCCGGGGAGAATCCCACAAAAGCCACCCCAGGGAGGTCCSCGAGCCGTGCCAGGTTGGGAGCAGCCCCACCCGAGGTGAATCTGCCTTTGGAGGAGGGCGGGAGGGGAGGGCAGGATCCCTTCCCGGGAGCCAGAGSCACAAATGCCATCCCCAGGGAAGAGCTTGAGCCGGGCAGGGGATTTGTGGCTGCTGAAGTTTTGTGTCGGAGCCGCCTTTGGGCTCAGGGGTTTCCTGCTCCTCCCCGGTAACTGGCCCAGGCTGGAGCATCACTCGCCCCCGGAGAGGGAGGGCACAGCCTGGCACGGCTGCTCAGGGCTCCTGTGGGCACCGAGGGCTCGCTGAGCTCTGCACAGACACCCAAAGCAGCCCTGCCCTGCCTGCTCCGTGTGCTCCTTCCATGGGTGGGAACGAACCCCATCCCAGCGAGCCCCAGCGCGATCCCGCTGCAGCCCTCACCCCCGGCTCCTCTGTCAGCAGAGCCGCTCCCTGGTTCAATGTCACACCCTGGGGTGGCACAGACACCCGCCTTCCCCATCCACACCCTCCCAGCTCACCCCATAGAACCCGCTGCAAAGGGGAAAAGCTTTTTCAAGCTCGTGAAATTAAGGAGATTCCATAGGTTTTGGAATAAATTGCCCATGAAAGTGCTGGGGAAAATCTGTTTGGGGAGGGGAAAAAGAGAAGAAAAGGATGAGATAATGATGTATTTAGGAAGGAGGGGAGAGGAGAGCTGAGGGATACACCCAGGGGGTGGGACAGGCAGAGGGGACGTGGCCGGGCTCTGGGGAGGGCTCTGGGGGTCGCAGCCCTTACCTTGCGGTGCAGCAGCTGCGCCTGCGGGCCCCCGGTGCCTTCGATCTCATAGCGGACGCTGTTGAAGAGCGCCACCCCAAAYTGCTCCCGGTAGCAGCGGCAGAACTCGCCCAGCACCTTCCCCGTCCTCTCTGCAACGGGACMGCGGAGCCACGTCAGGCACGGGCTGGTATGAACCCCCAGAAATACCAGAACCCACACAGACCCTCCCCTATCACCCAGAGAGTGAGCTTGGGGTCTGAAACCCCTCAGAACCCAACCAGACCCTCCCCAATCACCCACGGGCTGGGGTTGGGGTCTGAAACCCCTCAGAACCCACCCAGACCTTCCCCTATCACCCATGGGCGGGGTTTGGGGTCTGAACCCCCCCAGTATCCACCCAGACCCTCCCCTATCACCCACGGGATGTGTCTGGGGTCTGAACCCCTCCAGAACCCACTCAGACCCTCCAGG
>NW_026628620.1:0-1876 GCF_030028575.1 Malurus melanocephalus
CTCAGCTCCTCAAAGAGATGTTTATGATGCCACGTTGGTGCTGAAGGCTTTAGAAATRTTCTGCTGCTGAGAACAGGATGTTGTGCTGAAATTGGAAGCCATTTTCAACCCAGCCTAACGCAGAATGGAAACTTGAAGCATTTTCCGACCCAGCTCAGCCGAGGGGTTGTTATTGCAGCTGCACACCCCCAAATTCTGTTTTATTATCATGGAGCAAACACTGCTGGGAAATCCTGGTAAAATCCTCTGTGCTCTGCGAGAGAAATCGCTAGAGAATGGGGCCCTGACATTGATTTAACGCTGTAAAACAGTTTATCTGTGTGATTTTTCTGCCTTTTAGGAAACAATTTGCTCCATGGAAGGCTGTGGAGCTGGAATGTTAAAGAATTTTTTAGGAGGTGTGAATCAGGCCTGTGATTTCCTTTAAAGGCATTTGTCTTTTTACAAAAAACCAAGAAAGAAATAATTGTAGATTTGAATTCCGGAGAGGTTGGACTTTGCTGGAGAGAAGGTGAGCTGAGGGTTTTTAATAGGTAAATTTAGGGGTAAATTTAAATCTGAAAATTTATGGGTAAATTTAAATCTAAAAACAGGACAGGCCATTGATAAGCCACTGATAAGTTTTCTATCTTCCCAAACACTAGGAGTTGTTATTTGCAGCACACTGGCAGAGCAGTTGAATTCTCCTTTAATAAGTCTTAATGAATTACCTTCAAACTTATCTGTGATCGTTACTGGCTCCATTCGAGCCTTTCACGGGTACTCTGCRCTTCATCCTGAACCCCAAACCCACTTTCCTCCAAACTGGAAAGGTGGAAATCGCCACCACACCCTTGATATCCCACCGAGTCTGAGGTTACTCAGCCAGGACCACAAAATGTGGTCAGAATGTTTCAGAAAAGCGCACGGATAAAGGAAAAAAACAAAATTCAGACCACGGAACCTTAGAGTTCAACCCTGCTGTCTGAAGTTGTGGGGACTCACCTGCACACAGCAGGAGCCCCAGCAGGGGCAGGCACCGCTCCATCCTCATCCTCGCGTTCCTCCTCCTCCTCCCGCTCCTCTCCACCACATCAGACTGGCATGGCTGTGGCAGGAAAGAACACGGTGGCTTTTCGAGAAAGAGGCTCAGGATTTTTTTTTTAATTTTTTTTTTTTTCCCAGAATTGTTAACGGCCCTAGCAGGGCTGGGGGACTCACACTTTCCAGAGCAGCCAGGGCAGAGCCASACACGTGAAATAAGCCCAGGTCAGGAAGTGCGGAGACTCAAAATGTCTTCATGGGACGTCACTGCCAGCGAGGGGYGGCTGCCCTGCTCTGCACAGCTCTGCACGGTTCGGGACAGCTCCTGACAGGAGCAGCAGGGGAGAAAAAAACAGCCGGAATCAGATTTACCATCAGGACCTTCCCAACAGCTCCTCAAAGACAGAGTTTGAGAAGTTCCAACTGCGGTAAATGATTTCTTGCGGAATCACAGGGAAAGGGTGAGAAGGGACCTTAAAGATCATCCCATTGCACCCCTGACGTGGGCACGGACCCCTTTCCACCCTCCCAGGGTGCTCCAAATCCCGTCCAGCCCGGCCTGGGCACTGCCAGGGATCCAGGGGCAGCCACAGCTCCTCTGGGCACCCTGTGCCAGGGCCACCCCACCCTCCCAGGGTGCGATTTCTCCCCAAAATCCCACCTAACCCTTCCCTCTTTCAGTTTGAACCCATTCCCCCTTGTCCTGCCACTCCAGAGCCCCTCCCTATTTCCCTGCAGGTCCCGTTCAGGTCCTGGAAGGATGGAATGAAGGAATCGGGAGCACCACACGGAGCTCACCCTGCCCGGTGAGCCGAGCCGAGCCGTGCCGTGCCAGGCTGGGACATCACTCCGC
>NW_026628621.1:0-1936 GCF_030028575.1 Malurus melanocephalus
TCAGGCTCTGTCTCTAATTTGGGGAGGGGTCTCCTCTCTTTGCAGTCGATCCCGTTAATTTGGGGAGGGGTCTCTCTAATTTGGGGAGGGGTCTCTCTAATTTGGGGAGGGGTCTCCACTCTTTGCAGGGTCCCTGGGTAATTTGGGGAGGGGTCTCCGCCCCCCGTGCCGCGCCGTCAATGTCACGGTGGTGTCTCTATTTCAGAGCCTGTCTCTAATTTGGGAAGGGGTCTCTCTAATTTGGGGAGGGGTCTCTATTCCCAGGTTCTATCTCTAATTTGGGGAGGGGTCTGCGCCCCCCGTGCCGCGCTGTCAATGTCACGGTGGCGCTGGGTAATTTGGGGAGGGGTCTCTGTGTATTCCAGGCTCTGTCTCTAATTTGGGGAGGGGTCTCTCTGTATTTCAGTCCATCCCGTTAATTTGGGGAGGGGTCTCTAATTTGGGGAGGGGTCTCTCTGTATTTCAGAGTCTGTCGGTAATTTGGGGAGGGGTCTCTGTGTATTCCAGGGTCCCTGGGTAATTTGGGGAGGGGTCTCTCTGTATTTCAGTCCATCCCGTTAATTTGGGGAGGGGTCTCCTCTCTTTCCAGGCTCTCCCGTTAATTTGGGTGGGGGTCTCCCCAATTTGGGGAGGGGTCTCTCTCGCCCCCCGTGCCGCGCGGTCAATGTCACGGTGGGGTCTCTGTGTAATTTGGGGAGGGGTCTCTCTGTGTTTCAGGCTCTGTCTCTAATTTGAGGAGGGGTCTCTCTCTCTGCAGTCAGTCTCTCTAATTTGGGGAGGGGTCTCTCTCTAATTTGGGGAGGGGTCTCTCTCTAATTTGGGGAGGGGTCTCTCTGTATTTCAGGGTCCCTGGGTAATTTGGGGAGGGGTCTCTCTGTTTAAAGGCTCTGTCTCTAATTTGGGGAGGGGTCTCTGTGTAATTTGGGGAGGGGTCTCTCTGTATTCCCAGGCTCTGTCTCTAATTTGGGTCGGGGTCTCCCGCGCCCCCCGTGCCGCGCGGTCAATGTCACGGTGGTGTCTGTGTAATTTGGGGAGGGGTCTCTCTGTATTTCAGTCCATCCCGTTAATTTGGGGAGGGGTCTCCTCTCTTTGCAGTCGATCCCGTTAATTTGGGTGGGGGTCTCCCCAATTTGGGGAGGGGTCTCCGCCCCCCGTGCCGCGCGGTCAATGTGACGGTGGCGCTGTGTAATTTGGGGAGGGGTCTCTCCAATTTGGGGAGGGGTCTCTGTGTAATTTGGGGAGGGGTCTCTCTGTTTAAAGGCTCTGTCTCTAATTTGGGGAGGGGTCTCTGTGTAATTTGGGGAGGGGTCTCCTCTCTTTCCAGGCTCTCCCGTTAATTTGGGTGGGGGTCTCCCCAATTTGGGGAGGGGTCTCTGTGTGTTTCAGAGCCTGTCTCTAATTTGGGGAGGGGTCTCTAATTTGGGTCGGGGTCTCTGTGTATTTCAGAGTCTGTCGGTAATTTGGGGAGGGGTCTCTCTAATTTGGGTCGGGGTCTCCGCCCCCCGTGCCGCGCTGTCAATGTCACGGTGGCTCTCTCTAATTTGGGGAGGGGTCTCTCTGTATTTAGGGGTTGTGATGATTTGGGGAGGGGTCTCTCTCTAATTTGGGTCGGGGTCTCCTCTCTTTGCAGTCGATCCCGTTAATTTGGGTGGGGGTCTCCCCAATTTGGGGAGGGGTCTGCGCCCCCCGTGCCGCGCCGTCAATGTCACGGTGGCTCTGGAAAAGGCCGAGTGTCCCCAGTGCCGCGCGGTTCCCGCCACCGCCTGCGGGGGATTCTGCCGCACCCGGGTACGGAAAATTTGGGATTTTGGGGAAATTTGGGAAATTTTGGGGGGTTTTTGGCTTTTTTTGGGGATTTTTTGGGGTTTTTGGGTGGTTTTGGGGTTTTTTTTGCCGTTTTTTTGGGCTGTTTTTGGCGTTTTTTGGAGGGTTTTGG
>NW_026628622.1:0-1936 GCF_030028575.1 Malurus melanocephalus
AAAAAAAAAAACCCAAACAACTAAGCAAAGCTTTAGTGTCTGTYTCCTATTGTGTTTGATGATGTTAAATACATCTTTTTCTGGACAGGGATTATTTTCTTAGTTTTTTTCCTGAGTGAAAAGACACCCTATGTCTTTTGTACTCCATATATTCTCAATGGGGGCATTTTCCTTTAAGCTCGAGGGTGACATGGCATAAACCAAATCAACTCTAACGCTGATAGCACGTGGAAAGGCTGATTGTAGCAGGGACAGGAGAACTGAAAAAAGCTAAATCCTTCCCTGAGCTCTTTTTTATTGCTCTGCAAGAACTGTTCCCAGCAGAGCCACTCTCAGGGGGTGCAGGTAGAGGAAATATCCTCATTGATCCGTAGATTTCTGTGTTATTCATGACAGTGATCCCTTTTTAAACCTAGAAATAAAACTCAAGATGATTTTAGTATAGGAGAGAATATAAGAGTGGGTTTTTACTGGAGCTCCAGGGACAGTCACTGAAGAATTTCCACAAAAGCCCACCCACAGTTTGATAGGTTTTAGGAAAATAGCATAATCAGTAAAAAGTACCAATTAGGAGGACAAGTGGTGATGCAATTCCACCCAGGTCAAGCCCTTTCTCTGGAGTTTCTCACCCTTGGTCCCAGCTCTCCTTGCTTATGAAAATGTGTCTCACAGACCTTGTTCTCAGCCTTGTTCCCAGGAAGGACCAGGATAGGACAGGGACCTTGAGGTTCCCAGGGCTTGGGGCTCTGGAATGTGTTTTGTTATCCTGCCTAGGGAAAGGGCATGGAAAACTACTGGTAAAACTAGCTACAAATTCCATAATAAGCTACAAAGCCTCAAATAAATGGTTAAAGAATACAGGGAATGTATAAAGGAAAAAGGCAAAAATCAATCCAGCATCTGTTTAATCGGCTGAGAAGGACAGATGATCCCTCCTCAGGTTAAACTGCCCCTCATTCCCAATTTTCCAAAGCCCTCCAATCCCAGTGTGAATGCAATTCTTGCCAGAGCAGCACAGCTGCCAGGGATTTGGAAGAAGGTGTCCTGTCATCAAACAGAGTTAATGAAATTTTATTTCCTGCCTGGACCTCTCTTGAAGGTGGCAGCACAACAAATCATCCAGACAAGCCTTTCTTGGGTTTGTTTTCAGTATTTAAGGGCTGTGAGACGTGGAGGGGATGATGTACAGCTGTTCCCATCTGGGAGGAGCTTCTGTTGAGTTTGACTTTCACATCCTGGCTGGTTTACCACCACAGTAAATCTTCCTAAAACTGAATTTTCCTAAAAGTGGAAGGAAAGAAAGAGGCAGGCAGGCCTTCACCTCTCATTACTGCTTCAGCACGACAGAGAGAAGGAAGGAAAAGACAAAGCCTGAGCTCCCTTCAGGCAATGGTAGAGAAGGCTTAATTGTTTTGTTATGTTGGAGCACCAAATACCCAATTTCTCCATGGGGGTGGGCTCTTTGAGACAGGATTCACTCTCAGGAGGACAGGAACTGCTGATTTCTGGAAAGGTACACCTTATCAAGTAGAAACTCATTAAAAAAGAAGTTTTGTAACAAAGCTTGCTGTTCCAACACAGCACAGGCCTGTGAGTCACAAAGAACCAGCACAAAAAACCTCACAAGCATCTCTGACAACCCCTGTGGGTCTCTTCCAGCCTGTTTGGCTGCAAGGCTGCTGCTGAGGTCCTACTAACTCAGGACTGGGAAAATATTATTGATGTGGGTGTTTTTTTAAGCCTTGGCAGAGCCAAGAGCACCCAAAAGGGCAGTGATCTCTGGGGAAAAGTGGGCTGAAATTAAATCTGCTTGATGCTCTTGGACAATCTTCTCTTTTCCAAATACTGCGGGACAGAAGGGCAGGGTGAGAGTGAGGAACAAAAGAAATTCTTGATGGTTATGAAGATTTTCTCAAACCTGAAAGAGAACATTTGG
>NW_026628623.1:0-1913 GCF_030028575.1 Malurus melanocephalus
TGGTCCCAGGTGGTTTCAGGTGGTCCCGAGTGGCTCCTGGGTGATTCCAGGGTGGTCCCAGAGGGTCCTGGGTGGYTTCTGGATGGTTCTGGATGGTCCTAATTGATTTCTGGATGGTCCCAGGTGCTCACAGGTGGTCCCAGGGTGATCCTGAATAGTCCAGGGTGGTCCTGGGTGGTCCCAGGTGGTCCCAGGGTGGTTCCCGGGTGGTCCCGGGTGGTCCCAGGGAGGTTTGGGAGGTCCCAGGGTGGTTCCTGGGCAGTCCCAGGTGGTCCCAGGGTGGTCCTGGATGGTCCCAGATGGTCCTGGGGTGTTTCTGGGTGGTCCCAGGGTGGTCCCAGATAGTCCTGGGTGATCCTGGGTGGTCCCAGGTGGTTCTGGATTGTCCAGGTGCTCCCAGGGGGTCCCAGGGTGTTCCCAGGTGGTTCCCGGATGGTTCCAGATGGTTCTGGATGGTCCCGGTTGGGTCCTGGGGTGTTCCTGGGTGGTCCCAGAGTGGTTCTTGAGTGGTCCTGGATGGTCCTGAGTGATTCCAGGGTGGTCCCAGGTGGTCCCGGGTGATCCCAGCGTGGTCCCAGGGTGGTTCTTGAGTAGTCCCAGAGTGGTCCCAGGTGGTCTGGCATGGTTCAAGGGTGATCCTGGTGTGGTCCTGGGTGGTCCCAGGTAGTCCCAGGGTGGTCCCAGATAGTTCCAGGGTGGTCCCAAGTGGTTCCCCGGTGGTCCTGGGTGGTCCTGGGGTGGTCCTGGGTGGTCCCGAGTGGTTCCTGGATGGTCCTGGGTGGTCCTGGGGTGTTCCTGGATGGTTCCAGAGCGGTCCTGGGTGGTCTCAGGAGGTTCCTGACTGGTCCCAGGTGGTCCCTGGGTGGTCCCAGGTAGTCCCATGGTGGTTCTTGAGTGGTCCCAGGTGGTTCGTTGGTTGGTCCTGGGTGGTTCCTGGGGGTCCTGGGGGTCCTGGGGCAATTTGGGAGGTCCTGAGTGGTCCCAGGTAGTCCCAGGCTGGTCCTGAGTGGTCCCAGGTGGTCCCAGGCTGGTCCTGAGTGGTCCCAGGTGGTCCCAGGCTGGTCCTGAGTGGTCCCGAGTGGTCCCAGATGGTTCCAGAGTGGTCCTGGGTGGTCCTGGGGTGTTCCTGGATGGATCCAGGATGGTCCCAGGTGGTCCTGGGTAGTTCCAGGGTGGTCCCAGATGGTTCCAGAGTGGTCCTGAATGGTTCCCTGGGTGGTCCCAACTGGTCCTGGTGTGGTCCTGGGTGGTCCCAGGGTGGTTTGGGTGGTCCCAGGTAGTTCCTGGGTGGTCCCAGGGTGGTTCTTGAGTGGTCCCGGGGTGGTTTGGGTGGTCCTGGGTAGTTCCTGGGGGGTCCCAGGGTGGTTCTTGAGTGATCCTGGATGGTCTTGAGATGCTCCAGGTGGTCCTGGGATGTTCCTGGGCAATCCCAGGGTGGTTCCTGGGGGTCCTGGGGCAATTTGGGGGGGTCCAGGGGTGGTCCCGGGTGATCGCCAGCGGTTCCCGGGGGTCCCCTGTGGGTATCCCCAGTTTTTGGAATTCCCCCATGTCCATCCCCAGTTTTTGGGATTCCCTGTGAGTGTCCCCAGTTTTTGGGGTCCCCCATGTTCATCCACAGTTTTTTGGGTTCCCCATGGGTGTCCCCATGTCCATCCCCATTTTTTGGGGKTCCCTGCGGGTTTCCCCATGGGTTTCCCCAGTTTTTGGGGTTCCCCGTGAGTGTCCCTGCTTTTTGGGGTTCCCCATGGGTGTCYTTGTGRGTTTCTCMGGTTTTTGGGGTCCCCCATGTCCATCCCCGGTTTTGGGGGTTTCCCATGGCTATTCCCGGTTTTTGGGGTTCCCCATGGGTGTCCTTGTGGGTTTCTCCGTTTTTTTGGGGTCCCCCATGTCCATCCCCAGTTTTTGGGTTTCCC
>NW_026628624.1:0-1995 GCF_030028575.1 Malurus melanocephalus
GAATTTAATAAAAATGAAAAAATACCAAAAAAAACCTGAAAAAACCTCAAAAAATCCCTCAAAAAGTCGCCCAAAATTCGCACAAATCCCTTCAAAAAATGACCCAAAATTGGGAAAAATCCCCAAATTCCCAAAATTCCCAAACCCCTGGAAAACTCAAAATTTAATAAAAATAAACCAAGAAAACCCCTGAAAAAAAACTCCGAAAATCTCCCAAAATCTGCACAAATCCTGAAAAAATTTACCCAATTTTGGGATGAATTCCCAGATGTTTTTGGAGTAAATTCCCGGGATTTTTGGGGTGAATTCCCGATATTTTTGGGGTGAATTCCCGGGTTTTTTGGGCTCAGTGACACCGCAGGATTTTCAGGAAAAATTCCCAATATTTTGGTGTTAAATTCCCGAGGATTTTGGGGTAAATTCCCGGGATTTGGGGGTTCAATGATTCCACACAGATTTTGGGATAAATTCCTGATTTTTTGGGGTGAATGCCCGGGATTTTGGGCTGATTTTCCGCGATTTTTAGGCTGAATTCCCGGGATTTTTGGGCTGAATTCCCGGGTTCTTTTGGGGTAAATTCCCGGGATTTCGGGGCTCAGCCACACCCCAGGATTTCCAGGATAAATTCCCGATTTTTTGGGGTGAATTCCCGATTTTTTGGCACTCACCAGGTGGGACGCGGTTGGTTCTGCTCATGAATTCCCGGGGTTTTTTTGGGGTGAATTCCCGGGTTTTTTGGGCTAAATTCCCAGGATTTTTGGGTTCAATTATTCCACACAGATTTCGGGATAAATTCCTGATTTTTTGGGGTGAATTCCCAGGATTTCGGGCTGATTTTCTGCGGTTTTTGGGCTGAATTCCCGGGATTTTTGGGTTAAATTCCCGGGATTTTTGGACTGAATTCCCGGGTTTTTTTGGGTTAAATTCCCGGGTTTTTTGGGCTCAGTGATACCACACAGATTCCAGGATAAATTCCCGATATTTTGGGGTGAATTCCCGGGATTTTGGGGCTCACCAGGCGGGACAGCGCCAGCGGGGGGCGGTTGGTTCTGCTCATGAATTCCCGGGTTTTTTTGGGTTAAATTCCCGGGATTTTTGGGCTCAGCGATCCCCCAGGAATTCCAGGATAAATTCCCATATTTTTGGGGTGAATTCCCGGGATTTTGGGGCTCACCAGGCGGGACAGCGCCAGCGGGGGGCGGTTGGTTCTGCTCATGAATTCCCGGGATTTTTTGGGTTAAATTCCCGGGATTTTTGGGCTCAGTGATACCATACAGATTTCAGGATAAATTCCCGATATTTTGGGGTGAATTCCCGATTTTTTGGGCACTCACAAGGCGGGACAGCGCCAGCGGGGGGCGGTTGGTTCTGCTCATGAAGAGGCGCTTGAGGATCACGTGGTTGAACGGAGCGTTGGTGCGGCGCGCCAAAAACCGGTACAGCTGGGAAAAATGGGAAAAATTGGAAAAATTGGGGAAAAAACGGGGAAATTGGGAAAATTCGGAGTGAGAATGGGGAAAATCAGGGAAAAAAAAGAGTGAAAATGGGGGAAAAAGTCGGGAAAAAGCGGAAAAGAACGGGGAAAAACCGGGGAAATTGGGAAAATTCGGAGTGAGAATGGCGGAAATTGGGTTGGAAATGGGGGGAAAACGGGGAAATTGGGCGGAAAATGGGAAAAAACGAGTTGGAAAAGGGAAAAATAGGAAAAAAAAACGGAAAAAACCGGGAAAAACCGGGGGAAACACCGGGAAAATCGGGCCCGGGATGCCGGTAAAACCGGGCATGGATTCCGGTAAAACCGGGAATGGGTCCCGGCAATCCCGGTTCCGGTTCCCGGTAATCCCGGGCTGGATCCCGGTGGAACCGGGCCCGCCTCACCTTGACCAGCAGCCTCAGGTAGATGTCCTGGCTCTTGGGCTCCTTCCGCCGCACTTTTCGGTCCCGATCGTGGCGGATATCGATGCCCTGAGGCGACACCGGGCCCGGTCAGCGCGG
>NW_026628625.1:0-1994 GCF_030028575.1 Malurus melanocephalus
TCCCAGGTGTGTCCAGGTGTATCCCAGGTGTGCCCAGGTGTATCCCAGGTGTATCCCAGGTGTGCCCAGGTGTATCCCAGATGTGCCCAGGTGTATCCCAGGTGTATCCCAGGTGTATCCCAGGTGTGCCCAGGTGTATCCCAGGTGTATCCCAGGTGTGCCCAGGTGTATCCCAGGTGTACCCAGGTGTGTCCCAGGTGTGTCCCCAGGTGTATCCCAGCTGTCCCCAGGTGTGTCCAGGTGTCCCCAGGTGTGATTTACCTGAACGCCCGTGGGTTGAGCCCAGCCAGGTGTGGCAGGGCGGAGCTCAGCGCGTTTTGCAGCATCAGCAATCTCCTGTAGGTTTTCTCCTGCATCGGCAGCAGCAGCCCCAGACCCCCGTCCAGTGTGGCTGTGGGGTCAGCGGGGTCAGGGCCACCCCAAACCTGGCCCCAAATCCCAGAAACCCAAATTCCACCCCAAACCCAGTCCCAAATCCCGGAAACCCAAATCCCAAAAACCCAAATTCCAACCCCAAACCCAGCCCCAAATCCCGGAAACCCAAATCCCAAAAACCCAAATCCCAAACCTAGCCCCAAATCTCAGAACCCCAAATCCCAGAACCCCAAATTCCTTCCCAAATCCTGGAACCCTGAATCCCAAAACCCCAAATTGCATCCCAAATTGTGGCCCCAAATCCCGAAACCGAAATCCCAGAAACACAAATCCCAAATCCAAACCCGACCCCAAATCGCAGAACCCAAAACCCCAAATCCCAAAACCCCAAATCCCAACCCCAAATCCCAGAAACCCAAATTCCATCCCAAACCCTGAACCCCAAATCCCAGAACCCCAAATCCCAAAACCCGAAATTCCATTGCAAACCCGGCCCCAAACCCAGAACCCCAAATCCCAAAACTCCAAATCTCAGAACCCCCAATTCCATCCCAAACCTGGTCCCGAACCCAGAACCCCAAATCCCAGAAACCCCAAATCCCAGAACCCCAATCCTGGCCCCACAAATCCCAACCCCAAGTCCCAGAACCCCAAATTCCATCCCAGAACCCCAAATCCCAACCCCAAATCCCAAAACCCCAAATTCCATCCCAAATCCTGGCCCCAAACCCAGAAACCCGAATCCCAGAAACCCGAATCCCAGAACCCCAAACTTCATCCCAAATCCCAAACCCGGCCCCAAATCCCAGAAATCCAAACCCCAACCCCAATTCACAGTTCAGGGCTCTGGGTGGAGCCCACCTGGCCCCGCCCCTCACCCAACCAGGTGATGATGTGCCTGTTCTCCCAGGTGTCCCCAGGTGTGTCCCAGGTGTGTCCCCAGGTACTCCAGGTGTATCCCAGGTGTGTCACCCACCCAACCAGGTGATGTGCCTGTTCTCCCAGGTGCCCCAGGTGTATCCCAGGTGTATCCCAGGTGTATCCCCAGCTATCCCAGGTGTGTCCCCAGGTGTGTCACCCACTGAACCAGGTGATGTGCTTGTTCTCCCAGGTGTATCCCAGGTACCCCAAGTGTGTCCCCAGGTGTCCCCAGGTACTCCAGGTGTATCCCCAGCTATCCCAGGTGTATCCCCAGGTCTCCCCAGGTACCCCAGGTGTGTCACCCACCGAACCAGGTGATGTGCTTGTTCCCCCAGGTGTGTCACCAGCTATCCCGCCTGTCTCCAGGTGTTCACAGGTGTCCCCAGGTGTGTCCCCAGCTATCCCAGGTGTACCCCACCTGTCCCCAGGTGTACCCCACCTGTCCCCAGGTGTCCCCAGCTGTGTCACCCACTGAACCAGGTGATGTGCTTGTTCTCCCAGGTGTGTCCCCAGGTGTGTCCCCAGGTACTCCAGGTGTATCCCCAGCTATCCCAGGTGTGTCCCCAGGTGTGTCCCCAGGTACCCCAGGTGTGTCACCCACTGAACCAGGTGATGTGCCTGTTCTCCCAGGTACCCCAGGTGTATCCCCAGGTGTGTCACCCACCAAACCAGGTGATGTGCCTGTTCTCCCAGGTACC
>NW_026628626.1:0-1931 GCF_030028575.1 Malurus melanocephalus
ATGCACTTATTTCCTGCATCACAGTAATACTTCTGTCATCTCTGAGAAAGGGGAGATTTAAGAAAAAGCCTCTAAAGGTTCTTGGTGGTTGCCGTTAGGAGGCTTCTAACGGCGTGACGACCTGGTTCACGGTGCGCTGGTCACCCTTTGACCACTCGGTCCATTGAACACTCTCATCAATATGATGGATGTCAAATGGCATTTATTGATACGTGACACGCTATTATATAGTGTGAGACTTGCAGCGTCACTTCTGCCTAGTAACAGTATATTAAACATAATTGGCTATAGGGAGAAGGGTCCTACCTCACCGTGCAACGCGAGATCTTCCGTGTGGCGAACCCTGACTACCACATTTCCTCCCTCCCTATGCCTAATTAAATAAAATTAACAAAATTTATAAAACTTTATAAAACTCTATATAACATTAAAAAAAACTTTACAAAGCTTGATAAACTTTTTAAAACTTATTATAATCTCGTGACTCTGAACATAAGGCACAATAAATAGGTGGCAATGGGGAGTAACCAGTGGTAACGGAGTGCAACTTGGAATATTTGGGGATAACTGGGGATAATAATAAATATGTACGTTTCAAAGCAGTTGTTGGTGGTCCACCAACATAATGTTAACTGCTTCTAGCTGGCTTTTAACAAAAGAGACAAGCCGGTTTAAAATGCAAGGTCTGAAGACTAATGTTATTACGATCATCGCGATCGGACCCATTAAGAAAGATTCCGGGTGGTCAGCCACGGTGAGTGGTTAAACCATGACTCAAAGCACCCCTGCTCAGCTTCTCTGTCCTTTTTCCTCTGAGCCAGTCTCTCTCTTAGTTTGGTCATCGAGTCTCTGACTATTCCAGTGTGATCCACGTAAAAGCAGCATTCTTCTTTTAAGGCGGTACAGAGGCCTCCTTGCTGCTTAAATAATAGAGCCAGTCCTCGTCTGTTCGGTAGAACAACCTCAGAGAGCGAGGACAGGGATTGTTCCAAAAATGTGTTAGAGATGCATGAATTTTACAGCGGGTGKGGCCAGCATGTAGCTGATAACTCTGGGGCTCCTTAACCACACCTAAGCTAATCTTAACAAACAGGCACGCAGGAGTCCCTGCCTTTTTTCTTTAAGGCCTCTTACCGAGCCCCCCTTTTCCCCTTACGCAATACTCTCAGAAGCTTACCATATGCAACCCTTATCAAGATGTGTTTTTTAAAGGGACCTATCAAGAAGTCTCTACTTAGAATATTCATGAAGTACACCAGAGTGGTTATAAAAGGCATGTTCAATTTTAATAAAGTGGGTTCAGCGGATCTATCCTCGTGGTGTGTCTCCTGTTTCCCCCGGCGACCCCCCGACAAAAATGGTGACTCCTCTGTGATGCAAAGGAGAACAAGGTGAACACGCGGACACTGGCTTCCACGTTGTCGGGCTGGAGCAAACGATCTAAAGGATCGCGGCTGGGCGTCGTAAGTAATAAAAACGGGTTTTTTTTAAGCAGCGGAAAACGGCTAAAAATATTAGTAAAAAAGAGTGGGCACCGGTTTTGGACGAGCCTAATTAGGGTCCACCGGGCTGAAGCCGTCGAWACCGTGGAAGGTTAATAAGGGAGCGCGCTCTAAAGGGAATTAAGAAATGGAAAAGCAAGCAGCATTTGAATTATTTACGGATTTTTTGAGGAAACGGCAARTTAAAAATATTGATCTTCGAAAAGACTTACCTGAACTCTTAAATTATGCCTGTAACCAAGGTTGTTTTCAAAACCCTCATTCAGTACACGAATTACGTGAATGGGAAAAATTGGGAAACAAAATTCGAGACGCCCTATTACAAGATGAAAAAGCAGCAAAGAAAATGGGCAAATTCTGGCAAGCGGTTCATAATGAACTATTGCAATACCAAGCCGAAAAGAAAGCAATTCAGCAGGCTAATGTGGT
>NW_026628627.1:0-1965 GCF_030028575.1 Malurus melanocephalus
CCCCTGTCCAGCCGCCTGCGGTACCTGATCCATCGCACCGTGGAGAACATGGAATTGCTGAGCAGCTTCTCGGTGGGCGAGGGCTGGAGGAGGAGGACGGTCATCTGCCACTCGGCCGTCAGGTCAGGGGGGACCTGGAATGGTTTGGGAGGGACCCCGAGCTCCTCCCGCCCCACCCCTGCCATGGCAGGGTCACCTCCCGCTGTCCCAGGGTGCCCCAACCCAGCCTTGGGATCCTGGGGCTCCTCAGGGAATTCCATCCCAGCCCCTCCCCACCCTCCCAGTCAGGAATTCCTCCCCAAAATCCCATTTCAATCCCCCCTTTCCCAGTGTGACCCCATTCCCTGTGTCCTGTCCCTCCATCCCGTGTCCCCAGTCCCTCTCCAGCTCTCCTGAAGCCCCTTTAGACCCCAAAAGGAGCTCTGAGCTCTCCCCAAATCCTTCCCTTCTCCAGGAGAAAATTCCCAGTTCTCCCAGCCCGGTTCCAGAGTGGCTCCAGCCCTCAGATCAAACCCAAATTCACCCTATCCCATTTGAGATCCCCATTCCCAACAGCACCACCCAGACCCCAAAACCCCCAAGCGGGATTTTCCCTCTYTCCTGACTTTTCCATGGATTTTTTCCCTTCCCCTGGGTCAATCCCTGAGGTTCCCATCTCTCACCTCCCACCATCCCCTCGTTCCCAGGCTGCCYGGCGACACCAGGAGTGACCCCAAAGCCGGGCCTAACGCGCCGCGGGGCCAGCGGCCGGCGCAGCCCTGGGGACGGGGTGGCCGCGGGCTCCGGCCCCGCCAGCTYGGGGACAGCCACGGGGACAACGCCCGCGGCTCCGTGGGCTCGGGCAGGATCACGAGGCCGCCGCGCAGGAAACCGGACAAAGCCCTGTTCGTGGCCAGAGGGAGCCGGAAAAAGGCGAATTGGAGGGAGCGGGAGCCGGAGGGGGACGGCCCTGAAAATCCCGTCTGGAACAGCCAGCGAGAGCGGGGAATGGATGGGGACAGCCCTGAAAATCCCATAGGGAACAGCGAACGGGGAATGGATGGAGGCGGCCCCAAAAATCTCATTGGGAAGAGCTGGAGGGAACGGGGAACGGACGGGGACAGCACCGAAAATCCCATTGGGAGGAGCTGGAGGGAACGAGGAACGGATGGAGGCAACCCCGAAAATCCCATTGGGAGCAGGCAACAGGAACGGATGGGAACAGATGGGAGCGGCCCCGAAAATCCCATCGAGAACAGGCAGCGGGAACGGGAAATGGATCGGGATGGCCCCGAAAATCCCATCAGAAACAGGCAGCGGGAATGGGGCACAGATGGGGATGGCCCCGAAAATCCCATCGGGAACAGGCAGCGGGAACGGGAAATGGATCGGGACAGCCCTGAAAATCCCATTGGAAACAGCGAATGGGGAATGGATCGGAATGGCCCTGAAAATCCCATCAGGAACAGGCAGCGGGAACAGGGAATGGATGGGGACAGCCCCAGAGGTGTCCCTGGAAAAGGAGGGAGCGATTTGGGAGAAGGCGGCGCCGAGCATCGTCCGTGCCGCGAGAACGCGGCGTCCTTTGGGAACGGCGGCGATTCCCGGGAACGGGAACAGCGGGAACATCAGGATCATCGGGATCGGGACTGGCCCCGTTCCCGCCCGGCTGATGGAGACGAGCGAGATCCCAGCCATGTTCCGGAAAGCTCCGTCCCGTCGGAAAAGCACGGAATGGGCCGGACGGAGCGGGGCGGGGCAGAGCTGGAAACCCAAAATGCCACCGCTGCTCCGAGCCTGGAGAGCTCCGGGAACGCCGAGGAAACGCGGAGATTTTCCATGCGGGAAATTCATGAGTGGGAGAATCCCGAGACCAGTGAGGAGAGATCGGAATGGAGCCAGGAGAGATTTGGGACCGGCCAGGAGAGATTTGGGATTGGCCAGGAAGAGCCAAAACCTCCCCAAAACCTCGAGGAAGGCGCGGAC
>NW_026628628.1:0-1992 GCF_030028575.1 Malurus melanocephalus
GCGCAGGACAGCATTTTGTTGATGCGGATGACGTGGAAGGGGTGCAGGCGCACGCGGATGTGGAACCCGTCCTTGCCGCAGCTCTTCACCATGTATTTGTTGGCGCAGATCCTGGCGGCTTCCAGAGCTGGGGAGGGGGCGTGGAGAGGGGTGAGACCCCTCCCCAAAAATGGGGAACACCCCCAGGAATCAGCCAAAAAAAACCCGGGGAGAATCGGTGGAAGTTTGGGGGTTTTATAGGGGAATTTGGGGGTTTTATGGGGCAAATTTGGGGTTGTTTGAGTGGAAAAGTGACTCTAAAATCTTTGGGATCACCCTAAAACATTGGGGAACCCCAAATTCGCAGGGTTTCTCCCCAGAAATTTGGGGTTTTTGTGGGAAAACTTAAGTGTTTTTATGTAGAAATCTGTGGTCATAGTGGGGTTTGGAGCTGATTTTTGGGGTTGTTTGGGTAGAAAAGTGACCTTAAAATCCTTGGGATCACCCCAAAAAATTCAGGATCCTCCCTGAATTCTGGAGATCCCCAAAATCGAGGTGTTGCTCCCCCAAAAAAACCCAAAATCTCCCTTAAAAAACCCCAAAATCTGTCCTTGCCCTCAGAATTCAGCTGTACTCACCCAAAACCACCCCCAGAACCCCACCAGAAAAAAATACTAGAAAAACCCCCCAAATTTTCCCAAAATGTCCTCAAAAAAAGGTTGAGGACTCCAAAAAAATCTCAAAATGCTCTCAAAACCCTCAAAATCTCCCCAAAAATCCCACTTTAACCTCGGAACTGAGCTGCTTGTACTCGCCCAAAACAATCCCCAAGAACCCACCAGCGACAAACACCCCAAAAAATCCCCCAAATTCTCCCAAAAAAAACCCCAAAAAAGCTGAGGAGTCCCCAAAAAGCCCAAAAAGTTCCCAAAAATCCCAAAATATTAAAAAAAATGAATTTTTACCCTCAGAACTCAGCTGCTCACACTCACCTAGAACCATCCCCAGGACCCCACCAGCAATAAAAATCCCAAAAATACCCCAAATTCTCCCAAAAAAAAACCTCAAAAAACACTCGAGGACTCCCGAAAAATCCCAAAATCTTCCCAAAAAACCCCGAAAAATCCCAAAATCTTCCCAAAAAAAACCCCAAAATGCCAAAATCTTCCCAAAAATCCCAGTTTACCCTCAGAACTGAGCTGCTCGTACTCACCCAGAACCATCCCCAGGACCCCACAAGGGATAAAAACCCCCAAAAAATCACACAAATTCTCCCAAAAAAACCCAAAATCCATGAAGACCTCCCCAAAAAAATCCCAAATATCGAGGACACCCAAAAAAACCCCAAAATATTCCCAAAAAAGCTTTTCTTACCCTCAGAACTCAGCTGCTCGTACTCACCCAGAACCATCCCTAAGACCCCTCCAGTGACAAAAAACCCAAAAAATCACCCCAAAAAAACTCCAAAAAACTCCCCAAAACCACCAAGGACCTCCCAAAAAAACCCTAAATATTGAAAAACCTCAAAAAAACCCAAAATATTAAAAAAAAATGGGTTTTTACCCTCGGAACTGAGCTGCTCGTACTCACCCAGAACGATCCCCAGGACCCCTCCAGGGATAAAAACCCCAAAAATACCCCAAAAAAATCTCAAAAATCCCCAAAGACCTCCCAAAAAAAACTCCTTAATATTGAAAATCCTCAAAAAACCCCAAAATATTAAAAAAAAAGGGTTTTTACCCTCAGAACTCAGCTGCTCGTACTGATCTGAATCCATCCCCAGGACCCCTCCAGAGACAAAAACTCCCAAAAATCACCCCAAAACGCCCCCCAAAAAAAAACCTAAAAAACCCCCAAATATTTAGGACACCCAAAAAACCCCAAAATATTCCCAAAAAACGTTTCCTTACCCTCGGAGCTGAGCTGCTCGTACTCATCGGACACCATGTGACCACACAGGGGGAACTCGTCCACTTTTGCTTTTTTCCTCCCCAAATCGAAAATTCGGATTTT
>NW_026628629.1:0-1885 GCF_030028575.1 Malurus melanocephalus
CCACGAGAGATCCCCCCCGCCCCCAAATGCCCCAAACTGCCCCAGACACGTCCCCCAAAGAGCCGCCATGGGGTCCCCGCTGTCCCCGACCCTCCCCGGGTGATCCCGGGACTCCCCCGGTGCCCCCCGATCCCCCCGGACCGTTCGGGCTCAGCGGCGGCGAACGGACCCGGTAGAACCGTGACGTCACGGGGGGTGGGGGGGGCGTGGCGGGGGCGGAACGGGGGGGGGAACCGGGATTAACCCGTGAGTGTCCGGGCTGGGGGTGTCCCCGGGGCGGTGACAGCCCCAAAACAGCGCCCAGGAGCGCTCCTCAAGGACGGGTGACCCCTAAATGACCACCGGGAGGGTCCTAAAGGCTGCGGGATCCCCCAAAATCACCGTGCGGGGGATTCCGGGGGGTCCCCATGGGGGTGACCGCGCGCGCTGATGCGTGTCCGTGTCCCTTCCGTGTCCCTCCCGTGTCTGTCCCTTCCGTGTCCCTCCTGTCCCCTCCCCTGTATCCCTCCCGTCCCCTCCCCGGTGTCCCCCCGCCTCACCGGAACCGGGGCTCGGTGCTGTACAGCCTTTATTGGTCCCCGGGGCCCCCCCGGCCCCCCCTGTCCCGGGGGGGGGGCGTTTGCATAGCGAGAACGGGGGGGATGGGAGGGGAGTGTGATGATGTCACGGGGATTGGTGACGTCACCGGCTTGGCGGGCCCKCGTGTGACGTCAGCACCCGAAACCGGGCAGAATCCCCCCGGGACTGTCACTGCAGMGGTGACATCACCGCCCTCCCACCTCCAGTGACGTCACGGCTGTGATGTCACCGCTCAAATGCCACTGGTGATGTCACAGCTGTGACATCATCGCTTCGACATTACGATCACGGGGATGACGTCACGCCGCCACTTCACCACCCCCTCCCCAGTGACATCAGAGCAGTGCCCGGGCCCCTCCCGTGACGTCAGCACTGTGACGTCAACACCGGGAGCTATAACCGGGGGCAAACGGGAGACCGGGGGGAAGGAAGCGTCACCCCGGGGGGGTGTCCGGGTCGATGACATCACACCGGRGGGGTGTGCCGGGTCGGTGACGTCACGGGGGGGTGTCACAGTATTAACCCTTCGCGTACGCGGGGAGGGGCCGGGGGGGTGCGACCCCCGCATGCCTGGGGGTCCCGGGGTCCCCCCCTATTTACAGCCGGGGCTTGGGGGGTTCGGGTAAAGCTCAGCGCCCGGGGGGTCCCGCGGCGCTCCGGGGGTCCCCGGGGGTCGCACCGGGTCCCACCACCACGATGGGCACCGGGGGAGCCGCCCCCCCGCGCTCGTGCTCCTGCACCGGGCTCAGCGCTTTGGGGGGACCCCGCGCCCCCCGTTCGGGCTCCTCCGGCCCCAACGGCGGCGGCTCCGCCCCGGGGGGACCCCCGAGCAGCAGCGGCAGCTCCTGCCGGCCCAGGCGGCGGGCGGGGGGCGCGGGGGGCKGCGGCTCGGYCGGACCCTCCCCGTCCCACTCGGCCAAGCTCTGCAGCGGCGGCTCCGCCGGGAAGTCCTTCCGGGGGGGCTCCAGCCCCAATTTGCGGGGGGGTCCCGGCGCCGCCTTTTCGGGGGGCCCGCGGCGGGCGAGGCGCGGCGATTCGGCGGCCTTGGGGTGCAGCTTGGCGGGGAAGGCGGGCGGGGAGGCGGCGGGCGGCGAGGGCGTGTGGGCGAGCGGCGACAGCGGGATGCTGCCGGCGGAACGGCACCGCGCCGCCCGGTACTGCCGCTGCAGCTTCGGTGACAGTCCCTGCAGAGAGCTCGGCCGCAGGTGCGGCCCCGCCGGGGATGGCGGAGCGCTGGAACCGGGAGAGCTGCTGGGCGGGGAGGCTCCTGCGCGGAGAGAACGGGATCGGCGTGGGGGGAACGGGA
>NW_026628630.1:0-1983 GCF_030028575.1 Malurus melanocephalus
ACCCTGGCATTATTCTGTTCAGTGTTCTATTCATTTTTAGCAGACTAAAGGGCAAATACTGGCAGTGAGACCAAACCATAACCCCTTCTCCTGTCAGAATTGGTATTACACATTTAACCATCTTCTCCATCTTCTCTCCTGTACGCTTTGCTCCTTCTGAAGCACAGCAAGTGCTTCACATCTTGTCAGCGATTCAGCAAACAGGACATTTGCTGGAAAATGCACTGTGCATGAATTTGCCAAATAGCTTTGGTTGAAAATGAAATTGAAGAGAAGGTCAGTTAAACTGGCAGAGTGCTTGTGAAGCAGGAAATCCAGGATCTCTCATTTTCCTGAGGAGTTTAAGCCAGTGTCTCCTTCTTTCCAGGAATTCCCATTTGCTGTCAGGCTCCAGAGAATGGGGGACTTAGTCTCTTTGGCAGGAAGTGATTCCAGCTGTGTTCAGAGCAMGGCTTGGAATTCCAGTGTTTCATTTTCTGTGTGAAGATCTAATGTTGGGTCTGTTTTGCCCCGTAACTCAATCAATACTTGAGCACTTACTCAAAATGGAACCAGTCCACTGAGTGAGGATTAAGGGTGTACTCCCAAATTCCCATGGGATCCTGGCAGTTCCTCCAGCAGAATCCCACAYTGTCCCAGATTCCCAATGAATCTGCAGTCACTGAACAGTTAAGATACGTGATGCCACTTCCTAAKGAATGCTATGAATCCAGCAGCATCCTTTAAATACATCTGCCTAAATCAGTAATGCTCAGCATGGAGTCTCTGCTTTCCCATGGAACAAATTAGGGACAGGTCTTATTTAGACAAAGAGACACAAAAAATTCTGCTTATTTTAGGAGAATTCACCATTTTTTTGCTTCTACTCTTGCCATTTGCACAGTAGTTCACAGTCTKGTTCAAAGCCTACGTAAGTGAAAGTATTTCCTTTTACTCCACTGAACTTTGGAGCAATCCAGCTATGTTGTAAAGCCTTTTGTTAATCTGTTACCAGAGCCTTTTCATTTTGCTTATGTTTTATATTTATTTTTTTTTTTACTTACGTACTTACGGCACCAAAAAACACTGAAGAGTTCTTTTCTATTTGCCTACCAAGCAACTTTGCACTAAGATGGCAAGTATTTTTGTTAGTGTATCGAGATTCATTTACAATGAATAACACAATGGGACTGATGAAATAATTCTCACCTAGCGATACAGTGAGCTTATGTGTAACTATATTTACATAATTACTCTTGAATTTCTGAGAAATGGAGTGGCATCATCTTGTGTGAGAAAGAAGAAATCTTTGCCTAGTCATGTTCTGAATAATAGCGAGACTTCCAGTCCCAAGGAACTAGAATGGCATCCAGGAAACAAAGCCATGAGGCCCATTCCTGGAGTTGACTGAGATGCAGGACACATGGAGGGTTTTTGGTTCTGCTTCTGGTTTCCTGCAATGTGACAGTCACGTCCCCATATTTCCTTGTTCCCAAATTCCCCAAGTKGTAGASTAAGGGTAATAATGCAGAAGCCACTGATAAGGAGTGCTGACATTGATGAGAAGTGCTGAAATCCCCTGATGCTTTCTGCATCACTGATMTTTACTGGCAYCGTGTCTCTGTTGCAATGGCTCAGTTGTTACAGCGTATTCACACACAGAAATGCTGCTCCTGCAGTAGCAATGTCTGGATATTTTCCACACTGAGTAACAATTCTGTGTTTGGTCTTTCAGGTGAAGTTACAGAGGAAGAGAAGAAGCTCAGCAGAACTCTTATGAAGTACTGGGCAAACTTTGCTCGCAGCGGGTAAGAATCATGAGACTGATGACACACGTTGCTGCTCTGCACTGACTCCATGGGGAATTGGCTGTTTTGTTGATTCTGTCCTAACTTCTGTGATTGAATTCCCCTGTGACTGAAAAGGGCACTCACTCTTTCTTTATTGCTGTTTGCAGAAATCCTAATGGAGAGGGTCTGGTCAAGTGGCCATCTTACAACCTAA
>NW_026628631.1:0-1904 GCF_030028575.1 Malurus melanocephalus
CTTACAGAGAAAGAGAACGTTACAGGGAAAGAGAAAACCCCAAGAAATACAGGGAACCTTGTGGAGAAATGCTCCTGAATGCAGAAATAATCTGAGCACAATTTCTATCCATTATATCCCTATTTTAATCACAGCATAAGTGACACAAAAATAGAAAATATGAATTGGAACAGTCCTTGAACACCCACACCMCTGTTTAACTGGATTCACCTTTAGGAATCAGAACTGGGTTAGTTCATTGCTCCCGAGTTTCAATGCACAAAGAGAACTGAATCAGATTTAAAGCTCAAAGAGGATACAGCAGCCCCAGCTCTTTATTTAGCAAATGCAGAGCTTAAAATTTCAAATGCCTGCCTGAATCATGGTAGCAATATCAAATATTCACCCAGTGTCAAGAGAAAAGAAAATGAGGGGAAAGATTTGAAAAATGTCCTTTTGAGGCTTTACCTCCTGTAATTAAAAATACCTGAATTTAACATCTTTTGCTCTTACGGAATGCAAGATACTCTGGTCATAAAGTTTTCCATATGAGACAGAGCAGGAGCAGAATGCTACTTAATCAGCTGAAAGTTTTTATTTGGAAGTTAATTAATTTTCAAAATTTGTCTTAGGAGCTATACCGATCACGAATCTGTTCTGTGGTTTCTTCAGGTAATTAGTATCAATTAAAAAGCAGAATAACTGGTTATTGCCATCATTAGCACTATTATATTCATAGTTACCATTATAATTATTAAAATTTACCTCTTTTTCTCTCACCATCCAGTAAGGTCCTGTGTCTTAGCACATATTTTGTGCTGTTTCCAAGGGTTTTCCATATTCTGAAATTCCTTAAAACAGAATTAGCAAAGAGCTGAAAGGATCATTCCTGTTTGTCTTTCCATTTCCAAAGCAAATTCAGCCATACTTAACAATTCACAGAGATAAATGTTTAACCTCATGAAATCAGCTTCATTGAATCAGGTATAGAATTAACACCAAACCAGCATTGAAAATTGAAGCAGGGAAATGAGAGGGGTGGAGGCTGCTGCCATTTTTTGGGTTTAATCTTTGTTGGTTGAGGTGGAGGTGTTTGAGAAAAAACTGGATATGACACTGAGTTCCAAGGTCTTATTTACAAAGTGGTGTTTGGTCAAAAGCTGGATTTCATGAACTTGGAACTATTTTCCAGCCTTACTGATTCTATGATTCTATGTCTAGCTTGTTTTTCAGTTTTACAAACAAATGCTAAGGAAAAACACCCCAGGTATTCAATTATTTATAATGTGAGTGCTTTGGACCTTGATTTCAACATGTTGTTTATTTTTGAAAACCAATGTCTCTCTAGATTGAATTAACATCTATAAGGATTCCAGACTACATTCTATAAGAACTACTGCAAGAGTCTGAAAATCAAGGCCATGATATTGATAACAAAACTGGATGTTTTGGTGTTAAGTTCTGTATTTCTAAGTTTTAAAAAACTTCACCTCACAGGAGCTGCTTGGAAAACCTCCAGACAAGGGGTAAAACTCAGGCACAAGTTGTTATGAACTTTAGATTTCCTGTAGAATTCTAGATTTCTTTAGATCTTGAGTAATTTGATTACTAATGTTCCAGTTTTCATCTTTTTGGGGGGCTATAATACTGCATTTGTAGCATGTATTAAATAATATCTGTGTAAAATAATGAGAAATACCTGTGTAAATAAGCAATAAATAGTGTCTGTGTAAAATATACATGTATAATATAAGTACAGCAAAGCCTACATTAAAGGCAAGACATTAATTATAGCTGTAACAGCACTCTAATAATAATATCTCATTATTTGACAGGCTTCTCTCTGATTCATCAATCAAAGCATTATTGTTTATTATTGCCCCTCTCTGGGGCACACTCGTGAGAGACACATCAATTTCTGATTC
>NW_026628632.1:0-1892 GCF_030028575.1 Malurus melanocephalus
TTTGAAGCTGGGTTTCACCAGTTCCTCCTGTTTGCTGCAGTGTCCAAAACCAGGATATCCCACTGTCCCAGGGTGACACTCCAGGCCATGGATTTGTTGATATTTGTGTCACAGCAGGGCTGGGTTTCACCAGTTCCTCCTGTTTGCTGCAGTGTCCAAAACCAGGATATCCCACTGTCCCAGGGTGACACTCCAGACCATGGATTTGTTGATATTTGTGCTGTTTGAAGCTGGGTTTCACCATTTCCTCCTGTTTGCTGCAGTGTCCATGTCCCTGTCCAGACCCAGGATATCCCACACCCACTCCAGGCCATGGATTTCCCACTTTCCCAAAGCAAAATGGGGCCTTTCAAAATTAATTAAGAGCAGCTTTTCATTTCCTGGCATCTGAGGTCTGGGAGGAGGATCTTGGGTTTGGTTTGCTTCCATGGAGGTTTTAATAAAGCTTCTCCTAATCTCTGTGTGCTAATAGCTCATCCCTAAGAAAATCAGGGAATTTTCTGTGGCTCTTGGAGCTGCCAGGGTGTGGTGAGTGCTGAGCTCCTCCTCCTGCTCTGGATGTGGTTCTTGCCATCCCAATGTGCTGCAGCTGCTTTTGTTTAACAAAACCAGTCCCCAAACTGGTTTCACTCGCTGCTGGGGAGGTTTGTGTGCAGAGCTCTGTGCTTTGCAGGAGCTCTGTGGGCTGGTGGAATATTTAATTATGGAATGGCTGGATGGGTGTTTGTCTCTCCAAAAGTCAGGTATTTGGGATTGYTGCTGCCCAGAAATTGGAATTAGTGCATTTTTCACATGCATCCTTTTCTCTCTGTGAACTCTGCGTGGTGATAAGGGAGGTGTAGGATCTGTGCTTGGGTGGCAGCAGCCAAACACAAGCTCAGTCATGGAGAAAAGAGCTGATAAAACCCCTGCACATCCAATTCTTGGCCATAAAAACAGGGAACAGAGGTGCACAGGAGGATTTTACACTTGAGATCTTTGAATGGAAATGAGTGTTAATATTCARTTCTCTGAGCTCCAGCATGTTCAGCTCTGTGTGGGACAGTGTGGATGTGTCCCCACTGTGTCTTGGAACAGCTTCAGGTGCCTGGAATAGTGAGGTACTRTGTAAAAAGTTCATGAAAATTCAGGTGGCCACGGTTGGAATAGTTTTTCCTCTTTCCAGAATGTTCTTGGTGCTGGTTTGGCACTGTAGGAGGTGCTCAGTGTTTGTGGGGTTGTTGTAAATTCAGTGTTCTCTGTTGGGTGATTTAACACCTCCCTGTCTGTGGTTCCAGTTTGAGCTCTGAGCCCTCGTTCCAGTCCTGCTTTAGGGAATTCACTGCTCTGTGTCTGAAGAAGGTTCCAGAACCTTTTTCTCATCCTCTGCCCGATCAGAGAATTGTTTGGATCTGTTCCATCCACACAAGGACACAGAACTCTCCTTTGAGCCTTCTCCAGTCCCCCAGATGTGCTTTTTGCATCCCAAGGGTACAATCTGCCTTTAGTCCCCCGCTTAAATCAGTTCCTGGGCTTGGTCTTATTGCCTGGGCTCGGGTTCTTGGTTTTAGGGTTAGACCTGAAGGGAGGTCTAACCCTGAAAAGGTTGGGGGAGGGTTTGGTTGTTTTATGAGATGTATCTGTTGGATAAACTTAATTCTGATTTCTGCCTCAGGAAAACACAATCTGATTGGCARCAATTGCAACAGGTTATTGGATAATACAACTTTTGGCATTTTTCCCTTTGCTAATAGTTGTGGCTTTAATGATCGATTACTTTTTGTGATTGCAAAATTAGTTTTTTGTGATTTTGTGACCTTTCTCTGCTGGGATGGCAGTGTAGAAATAGATGGTGTCCCTTGGCTGTATGGAGGAGGTGATTCCTGAGGTGCTGCTTTGCCAAGATGGGAAAA
>NW_026628633.1:0-1985 GCF_030028575.1 Malurus melanocephalus
AGCTGCTGCTCCGATCCAAAATGGCCGCCGGGAGCCCCTCCCCCACCCCGGGGGACGAGGAGGTGAGTGAGACCAGTACAAACCAGTATAAACCAGTATAAACCAGTATGGACCAGTATAAACCAGTATAAACCAGTATAGACCAGTATAAACCAGTATAAACCAGTACAGACCAGTATAAACCAGTATAGACCAGTATAGACCAGTATGGACCAGTATAAACCAGTATAAACCAGTATAAACCAGTATAAACCAGTATAAACCAGTATAGACCAGTATAGACCAGTATAAACCAGTATAGACCAGTATAGACCAGTATGGAGCAGTGTGGACTGGTTTGGACCAGTATAAACCAGTATAAACTGGTTTGGACTGGTATAAACCCCAAAAACCAGTATAAACCAGTATGGACCGGTATAACTAGTTTATCCCAGTCCATCCCAGTTGGTCTCATTTGGTTCCGAGTTTATCCCAGTTAATCCCAGTCTATGCCAGTTTGTCCCAGTTCATCCCAGTTGGATCCTGCCCCATCCCAGTCCATCCCAGTTTGGTTTCTGTCCCTCCCAGTCCGTCCCAGTCCCTCCCAGTTTATCCCAGTTTGGTTTTTGTCCATTCCCAGTTTGGTTTTCCCCCCCTCAGGACCCTCCCAGTCCCTCCCAGTTTATCCCAGTTTGATCCTAGTCCATCCCAATCCATCCCAGTCCTTCCCAGTAACTCCCAGTTTGCCCCCAGGACCCTCCCAGTTTATCCCAGTTTGGTTTTTGTCCGTCCCAGTTGATCCCAGTTTGGTTTTTACCCCCGCCCGGACCCTCCCAGTCCATCCCAGTTTGGGTTTTGCCCATCCCAGTCCATCCCCAGTATAAACCAGTTTATCCCAGTATAAACCAGTTTGATTTTCCCCCCAGGACGCTCCCAGTTCCCCCAGTTTGGTCCCAGTTTATCCCAGTCCATTCCCAGTCCATCCCAGTATAAACCAGTTTGTTCCCAGTCCATCCCAGTTTGTTCCCAGTTTATCCCAGTTTGGTTTTTGTCCCTCCCAGTTCCGTTCCCCCAGTTTGTTCCCAGTCCATTCCCAGTTTGTTCCCAGTATAAACCAGTTTATCCCAGTCTAAACCAGTTTATCCCAGTTTATCCCAGTTTGATTTTCCCCCCAGGACGCTCCCAGTTCCCCCAGTAGCTCCAGTGCCCCCCCCAGTCTGGGGGACCCCGAGGACGAGCCCGAGGTGAGGAGAAATCGGGAATTTGGGGAAAATTTGGGAATTTTGGGAAATTTTGGGAATTTGGGGGGAAATTTGGGGAATTTTGGGAGAAAATTTGGGAATTTTGGGAAAAAATTGGGAATTTGGGGGAAAATTTAGGGAAAATTTGGGAATTTTGGAAGAAATTTTGGGAATCAAAGGGGAAAGATTGGGGAAAAATCAGAATTTTTGCGAGAATTGGGGAATTTTGGGAAAAATTTGGGGAAGTTGGGGAAAAATTTGGGAGTTTTTGGAGAAATTTTGGGATTTGGGAGGAAAATTTGGGAAAAAAAATTGGGAATTTTGGGAGGAATTTGGGGAATTTTGGGAAAAATTTGGGAATTTTGTAAGAAATTTGGGGAAAAAGTTGAGAATTTGGGGGAATTTTGGGGGGAGTTGGAAAAAAATGGGGAATTTTGGGAGGAATATGGGGAAAATTTGGGAAAAATTTGGGAAAATTTGGGAATTTTGTGGGAAAACTTGGCAAAAATTTGGGAATTTTGGGAGGAATTTGGGGAAAAATTTGGGAAAATTTGGCAAAATTTTGGGAATTTTGGGAGAAATTTGGGGAATTTTGGGAGAAAATTGGGAATTTCAGAGGATTTGGGGAGGAATTTGGGAATTTTGGGAAAATTTTGGGTAAAATTTTGGGGAATTTGGGGGGAAAATTGGGAATTTTGGGGGAATTTTGGGAAATTTTTCATTTTAAACTCATCCCCACCCCTCCCCCTCCCCAAAATTCCTCTC
>NW_026628634.1:0-1894 GCF_030028575.1 Malurus melanocephalus
TCTGAAATTAATAACAGTGGGGATCTCTTAGCTCTGACTTCTCATACTCCATTCCTTTCATAGCAAGTACACAGGAGACAATTTCTGAAATAGAAATAGATTGTCCCAGGAGCTTGGTCTGATTTGTAAGACACTGATATTTCTGCTTTCCCTCAGCAGAGGTGGTGATTTGTTCCCAAGCCCACTGTGGTTTTGTGTTTACTTATTTTACTGTTATGAAAGTGCTGGTGCTGTGCCTGCGCTGAAGTTGTGCTGCAAATTCACTGTGGGTGAACCAAAGAATCTGCTACAGTGACACAGAACTCTGCTTCTTGGGTTAAAAAATCCTACTGCAGGTGTCAGCAGGGGTCAAGGACACTGAGAGATGAAGGTGATGGAGAAGGATCCAGGACCAAGACAACCTGGGCAGAGGAAACAAAACCTCAGATCCTGGAAATGCCTGGCTTCAAGCTGTCATTAAAAGAGCATTTTTGTTTTGTGACAACAGTTCTAATACTAGTTCTCAGCACTTTTTTTCATCAAGTTAGCTTCATCATTTGTTGGACAAAAATGATAAAAGGAGTGGAAAATTTAGGTGTGTTTTCTGTTATTTTGGTTCCTTATCAGTTTTAATCTGATATATTTTCCCAGTAGTTTCATGGAGTGTATTCAACTGTTGGTGTTAGTCTTAGTCTGCTGCTTCAATATATTTTATTGCCCATTATGTCTTTTCACTAATCATTAATCACTTTGCAAAACTAATCACAACTAATTACCTCAAAGAGCCCTCAGTCTTTATTTGAAGGCTGTTTGTTATTTCAAAGCTCAATTTGATGAGTTGGGCTCAACCTATTTCTTGCCTTTCACTTACAATCTTACAAAAGCAGAAATTGCATTAGAGAGAAAAACAATTAATACACTTTAAACCAGGCTGCCCTGCAGAGTTTTCTGTAGAAATGGCATGAGCAATGCTTCAACTCTATCTTGGAGACAGGGATTTCAAACTCACTCTGGAGTATTTTAAGGATTTTTGTCTGAAGTGATGCTTTTGACACTTTAATTCTTTCAGATTCTGCCCTCCAAAGGGGCACTCTCCACAAAGCCAGACATTTCTGAGGCTGTCCCTCAAGCACAAGGTTAATGACGGTGATGTATTTAACATCCACAGGAAATGCAGGAGTGGACTGTCCAAATCTGATCAGGTTGCCACTGTTGAGAGGTTTTTCTTGCTTATTGCCTTGTCTGTTTCACCCCTTTTACCTCATTTTCCACCAATTCTACCTTTATGATCTCATGAAAGATGTGAATGTTGGAGTTTTCAGAGGCTTTGCATGGCATGTCCTGATCTAGACCCCACACTGTCTGATCTGTCATTCTGTGCCTGCAAAACCTCTTTTGCTTCCACAGAAATCTTTCCGTGTCTCCAGGCATGAAATCCCTGGTGCCTCTCTCAGAGGGAAAAAAGCCACATTGTTTTACCCTGTGCCTCCTTAAAATTCTGTATTTGTGATACCAGAAAGAAACAAACATACAGGGCTTCTGAAAACTTATCTTTTGTGATTCTAAGAGCACATTTTAGCAAGCTAGGACACCTTTTTCTCTGTGATTTTGTAGGTATGTGCCCACCACTTTTACCCCTCCCTTCATTCTGATCCCAGCCACAGCTGCTGTCCTTTAAATGATAGGGAAAATGCTTCTGTCTTTTTTTTCCCACAACATCTGATGCATTGGAGGCTTCTACAGAACACCAGCTCCTCTGACAATCTGTCACATGCATACACAGCTTTTTCAGAGGCTTGTACACAACATTTTCATGGATAAACCAAAAATTGGATCTCTAATACAACTACTGGCAGCTGCTCTAATTTCTGGAAACAGAAATCATTCTGCGGTTTGTTTGTCTAAGTTTGTTTGG
>NW_026628635.1:0-1902 GCF_030028575.1 Malurus melanocephalus
GGGAGATTTCAGGAGGAATTTTTTGGGATTTTTAGGGAATTTTTGGGAATATTTTAGGGAATTTTTTAACGATTTTTTGGGGATTTTTTTTTATTTTTTTAGGTTTTTTTGGGGAACTTCTTTTAGGGAATTTTTTTTTAATTTTTTGGGGAATTTTTAGCGATTTTTTGGGAAATTTTTTAGCAATTTTTTTCAAATTTTTTAGGAATTTTTTCCCCATTTTTCCCCATTTTTCACCATTTTTTCGCCATTTCTTCTCCATTTTTCCACCGATTTTTCCCAAAATTTTTTTAAATTTATTCCAAATTTTTTTCCCACTTTTTTCCAGAGTTTTTTGTACCCAGGAGGTGAAATCCGTTGGTCCCAATTCCTTCAGGACCCCTCAGAGTACGGCAGCTCCGAGGAGAGAGAATTTGGGAATTTCGGCCCAATTCCGGAAATTTTTTAGGCATTTTTTTAGGAGTTTTTTAGGGAAATTTTGGGATTTTTTTTAGGATTTTTTTAGGATCTTTTTAGGAATTTTTTTAAGGTTTTTTTGGGATTTTTTAGGGTTCTGTTAAGAATTTTTTTTTTATTATTTTTTAGGATTTTTTTTAGGATTTTTTTAGGAATTTTTTTAGAATTTTTTTTTTAATATTTTAGGGAAATTTTTGGGAATTCTCAGGGATTTTTTTTAGGAATTTTTTTAGATTTTTTTAGGATTTTTTGGGGATTTTTTAGCCATTTTTTGAGGAATTTTTTAGGAATTTTTTTAGGATTTTTTTAAGGATTTTCTAGGAATTTTTTAGGGATTTTTTGGGGATTTTTTTTTAGAATTTTTTTAGGAATTTTTAATGGATTTTTTAGGAATTTTTAAGCGATTTTTTTGGGGAATTTTTTTGGGATTTTTTTAGGGTTTTTTTGGGAACTTTTTTAGGGAATTTTTTGGGGGGATTTTTTTTAAGGAATTTTTTAGGAATTTTTTTCAAATATTTCTAGGAATTTTTTTGATTTTTTTCCCAATTTTTTTCCATTTTTCCACCATTTTTTGTCCTTTTTTTGTCATTTTTTTGCCATTTTTTTACCGATTTTCTCCAAATTTTTTTTAATAATTTTTAAATTATTAAATTTTTAGGTCTTTTTTTGAGGAATTTTTTAGGACTTTTTTAGGATTTTTTAGGGATTTTTTTTAGGATTTTTTAATGGAATTTTTAGGGATTTTTTTTTATTTTTTAAGGGATTTTTTTTAGGAATTTTTAATGGAATTTTTAGGAAGTTTCTGGTGGATTTTTTATGATTTTTTTCAGAATTTTTTAGGGAAACTTTGGGGGTTTTTTTAGGAATTTTTTAGGAATTTTTTGGGGAATTTTTTAGGAGGTTTTTTGCGGGAATTTTTTAGGAATATTTTGGGATTTTTTCAGGAATTTTTAAGGAATTTTTTGGGGGTTTTTTTAGAAATATTTTTTTATGTTTTTAAGGATTTTTTAGGAATTTCTTGGGAATTTTTTAGGAATATTTTGGGATTTTTTTAGGAATTTTTTTTTGATTTTTTAGCAAGTTTTTTTAGGAATTTTTTTAGCAATTTTTTAGGATTTTTTAGGACTTTTTTAGGGATTTTTTCAGGAATTTTTTCAGGATTTTTTGCAAATTTTTGGGAATTTTTTAGGAATTTTTGGGGTTTTTTTTTAGGAATTTTTAGGATCATTTTTTAGGATTTTTTTCAGATTTTTTAACATTTTTTGGATTTTTTTTTCCCATTTTTCCACCATTTTTCGCCATTTCTTCGCCATTTTCCACCGATTTTTCCCAAAATTTTTTTAAATTTATTCCAAATTTTTTTTCCCATTTTTTTCCAGAGTTTTTTGTACCCAGGAGGTGAAATCCGTTGGTCCCGATTCCGCCAGGACCCCTCGGAGTACGGCA
>NW_026628636.1:0-1878 GCF_030028575.1 Malurus melanocephalus
TGTCCCCAATCCCCCCACTGTCCCCAAATGTCCCCACTGACCCCTGTCCTTCAGGGTCAGCACCAGGGTTTGTCCCTCGGGGATGGAGTTGGGGTCGTGCTCCACCGTCAGCCCCTGCAGGTCCCGGGCGCTGTAACGCTCCTGGGGAGGGGACACGAGTGTCACCAGTGTCACCGGGGTGTCACCGGGTGTCCCCAGAGTGTCACCAGGGTGCTCTAGTGTCACCGGGTGTCCCCAGAGTGTCACCGGTGTCACCGGGGTGTCATTGGGTGTCACTGGGCGTCCCCAGAGTGTCCCCAGGGTGTCTTCGGTGTCCCCAGGGTGCCCTCAGTGTCCCCATGATGCCCCCAAAGCGTCTCCAGGGTGTCACTGGGTGCCCTCAGTGTCCCCAGGGTTCCCTCAGTGTCCCCAGGGTGTCCCCAGGGTGCTCTCAGTGTCCCCAAAGTGTCCATAAAGTGTCCCCAAGGTGTCCCCAGTGTGCCCTCAGTGTCCCCAGGATGTCACCGGCGTGCTCTCAGTGTCCGCAAAGTGTCCCCAAAGTGTCCCCAGGGTGCCCTCAGGGTGTTCTCAGGGTCCCCTCGGTGTCCCCAAGGCGTCCCCAGGGTGTCCCCAGGGTCCCCTCAGTGTCCCAAAGGTGTCTCCAGAGTGTCCCCAAGGTGTCCCCAGGGTGCCCTCAGCATCCCCAGGGTGTTCTCAGTGTCCCCAAGGTGTCCCCAGAGTGTCCCGAGTCCCCTCAGTGTCCCCAAGGTGTCCCCAGGGTGCTCTTGGTGTCCCCAGGGTGTCCCCAGGGTGCTCTTGGTGTCCCCAGGGTGTCACCGGGTGTCCCTAGGGTGCCCTCAGTGTCCCCAGAGTGTCCCCACAGTCCCCTCGGTGTCCCCAAGGTGCCTCAGTGTCCCCAGGGTGCTCTCAATGTCCCCAAGGTGTCCCCAAGGTGTCCCCACGATGTCCCCAGGGTGTCCCTCACCCGCCGGCGCCGCTGGAACTCCTCCTCCACCAAGGAGCTGACCCCGAACTCTTGGTCCATCTCCTCCAACAGCTTGGCCTGAAAATTGGCCCAGTTAAAACCAGTTAGAACCAGGTTAAAGACAGCTAAACTTGGTTAAAACCAGTTAAAACCCGGTTAAAACCCAGTTAAACCAGTTAAAACCAGATAAAGCCCATTAAAGCCAATTAAAACCGGTTAAACCCAATTAAAAGCAGTTAAAAGCAATTAAACCTGGTTAAACCCAGTCAAAGCCAATTAAAACAAGTTAAACCTGGTTAAACCCAATCAAAACCAGTTAAATCCCAGTTAAAACCCGGTTAAACCTGGTTAAACCCAGTTAAAACCTGGTTAAACCCAGTTAAAACCAGTTCAAGCCAGTTGATCCTGGTTAAACCCAGTTAAAACTAGTTAAAACCCAGCTAAAACCAGTTAAAACCACTTAAACCCAATTTGGGGACTTTTGGGGGATTTTTTGGGGATTTTTTGGGGGATTTTTTGGGGATTTTTTTAGATTTTTTTGGGATTTCTTGTGGGATTTTTTTTATTTTTGACGGATTTTTTGGGAGGATTTTTTTGGGATTTTTTTTGATTTTTGGGGCCTTTCCCACCCTTTTTTCTGCCAGTTCTTTCTCCCTCTGCAGCGCTCGGCTGCGCTCGATCCAAGCGGCGGCRTCGTCCAACCACGGCTCCTCCTCCCCCAACGTCTTCACTTTGCTTTTTTGGGGCAAAAAAATGATATTTTGGGAACCCCAAAACATTCAAAACCTCGAAAAAATTCTAAAAGCTCTTCCCCGAGCATCCTAAAAACTTCTGGAGTTTTCCAGATCTCAAAAATTCACCCCAAAAAACCCTCCCGGCCTCCCCAAATCCCACCCAGCTTCCCCCAGTACCCC
>NW_026628637.1:0-1987 GCF_030028575.1 Malurus melanocephalus
TAGCATCACTCATTTGTTCTTCAGAAAGTTAAATATTTTGAGGACAGGATAATTGATTTTAAATTATATTTTCATTTAACATTATAAATGTTTCTGGGCAAGCTGGACAGAAGAAAGGGACTCGTGTTCTGCAGAAACTGKACAGTGCACRGTGCCCCTTATGCACTTGTATCACAAGAGAAGGAGGAAGGAGACTTGAAASCTAAGAACATTCTCTCAAAGTGAAACAGAGYTCAGAAGAGCAGAATAGACATTCCCCACGCTGGTGGGAWATGGCCCAAATACCTGACACCTGGCAGATGTCAAAATCCAGCAGTCTGCATCTTATGCACTTTKACCAAMACTATGYATATGTCAAAGAAATAAARYAAAACACAAGGATGGACAGGTTTGGTGAAAGDAGAGAAAAAATCCCARAGRATCCCACTCTTCCCCTTCTTTCCCTTCCAAGCACAKAGGTAACMAAAGAGAGGTTCAGAAATGGTTCAGCAGCACCATTCAAATTTTGAAAAGCTTCTATTTGYGCATCAGCATTCCAAATCAAAAGAAAGTAATTGAAAGGAAGGGTGGCAGGTATGTKCCAAACAGCAGTACCATGAAGAACAACAGCACCATAAKWTATGCAGAACTTCTGGAGGTCCTGGCAGGATCCGGGGCAAGCAGCATTGTGTGCTGGGACTCTTCCAAAGATTTTCTATAGAAATCGTTYATGTTGTGCCATGGGAAATGGCATGTCCACATCTAAGGAAACATTCTCGACTTTTTCCCCAATGACGCAGACCATGTTCTACCCAGGATCTCCACTCCCATCAGTCCAAACTGCCCTCTACTCACGGTCACTCTCCCTGTGATGTGTGCCCAGATCCTACTGAGTGACACTTGCAAGATCACTGCCAGAATACTCAGTCATTGCTCCACCTWAACACCATGCTCCAGCTCTAAACCCCACTCTGAGCATGACCCAGGCCTTTGCACATCCTCATCTTCCCTCATGATCAGCACTAGGATCCTATGGAGGATTGCAAAGACACCCACTGTCTAGTAAACAGACTCCCCAGCTCTGTGAATTTYATCCTGAATGTTTTTGCCTTTTCAGCAATCTCATAGAGAAATACAACCAAATTGTACATTAGAGTTCTTCGAGATTAGAGCTGTGAGCTCTGATCCTAGTCCACATGGATTTTATTATTCAAGAGAACCACATCAAATGTTTATACACAAGAGCAACAATGGTATCAAATGGGTGGGGAAATTTCTACCACAGAACACAGCACTGTGCTGCCGTGCAGGGTTCGGTGTGGATGTACAAATATCTCAACACCRTGATAACAACTCAACACCTTAACGCTAATATGGCCACCTTTGCAAGTTAAAACTAGGGGAAGTTGCATGGGGCTGTTGASACCAAAGGACAGAGGCAGCACTTAGCCTTGTTTAATCTCATACAATTSGATCTGGGCTTTCTGGTCTGTCCAGATCCCTCAGCAGGCTTTTGGAATTATGTAGCACTTCATGGAAATTTTGCAAGGACGTCAAACTGGTCAGTGTTTTTCAAGTTACTTCTCAGGCCAGGAACACAAATCCACAACCGGGAAAACATGGACAGCAGAAAAAGAAATTTCCCCTTTGTAACACTTACCTCGGGGCACACATTTTCCCCTTTGTAACATCCTGGGGAAAATTCCTCTGCCCAAAACCTTACGCTACTAAGCAAAGAAAGAAGATACCTTGAAAAATGAACATTGCAAAACTCCCTACTGCCTTTCCTATTTTCTAAATGATGTGGTTGAAGAAACCAAAAAGGAAATTTTTCCCTTGAAGTCCCAGTTGCCATCGTGCATCGAGTACATTGAAGAGGAAAAAGAAAGGACACAGATTTCGAAAATAATCCAGACTATAACCAACGAAGTCGACAGCAGAAAGAAAAATAAAGTGATATGGAATGCCTGGAGGACTGTAACAACCACAGACTGCGTGATCTTGCACC
>NW_026628638.1:0-1986 GCF_030028575.1 Malurus melanocephalus
GATTTTGGTGATTATTCTGGGATGGATTAGGGGTTGTTCCCCCCAATGAACCATTCCCAGATTTGATTTTGGTGATTATTCTGGGATGGATTAGGGGTTGTTGCGGATTTTTCCCAAAATGAACCATTCCCAGAGTCGATTTTTGGTGATTATTCTGGGATGGATTGGGGGTTTTTCCGGATTTTTCCCCAATGAACCGTTCTCATATTCGATTTTGGTGATTATTCTGGGATGGATTGGGGGTTGCTTCGGATTTGACCCCCGAATTAAACATTTCAGGATTTGATTTTGGTGATTATTCTGGGATGGATTAGGGGTCATTTCGGATTCCCCCCCCCCCCAATGAACCATTCCCAGATTTAATTCCCCCAATTAAACATTTCCGGATTTTCCCCCCCAATGAACCATTCCCAGATTCGATTTTTGGTGATTATTCTGGGATGGATTGGGGGTTGTTTCGGATTTTCCCCCAATTAACCATTCCCAGATTTAATTCCCCCAATTAAACATTCCCAGATTTTCCCCCCCAATGAACCATTCCCATATTTTGGTGATTATTCTGGGATGGATTGGGGGTTGTTCTGGATTTATCCCCCCATAAACATTTCAGGATTCAATTTTTGGTGATTATTCTGGGATGGATTAGGGTTTTTTTCGGATTTCCCCCCCAATTAAACATTCCCAGATTTAATCCCCCCAATTAAACATTTCAGGATTTGCCTCCCCAATTAAACATTCCCAGATTTGATCCCCCCAATGAACCATTCCCAGATTTTGGTGATTGTTCTGGGATGGATTGGGGTTGTTCTGGATTTGCCTCCCCAGTAAACATTTCAGGATTTGATTTTGGTGATTATTCTGGGATGGATTAGGGGTTGTTCCGGATTTCCCTCCCCCAATGAACCATTCCCAGATTTAATCCCCCCAATTAAACATTCCCAGATTTTTCCCCCAATGAACCATTCCCAGATTTTGGTGATTATTCTGGGATGGATTAGGGCTTGTTTCGGATTTCCCCTCCCCAATGAACCATTCCCAGATTTTGGTGATTATTTTGGGATGGATCAGGGGTTGTTTCAGATTTATCCCCCCATAAACATTTCAGGATTTGATTTTGTTGATTATTCTGGGATGGATTAGGGGTTGTTTCAGATTTTCCCCCCAATGAACCATTCCCAGATTTTGGTGATTATTCTGGGATGGATTAGGGGTTGTTCCGTGTTTCCCCCCACAGTTAACCATTCCCACATTTGATTTTGGTGATTATTCTGGGATGGATTGGGGGTTGTTCCGGATTTTTCCCCAATGAACCATTCCCATATTCGATTTTGGTGATTATTCTGGGATGGATTATCAATCACACTCACACGGCAGCGGCGATCAGGCAGATGTTGGGGTTGGGGTTCCAGGCCACGCTCTGAACAACTGATCCCACGGGAACCGAGCGCAGACAGCGCCCGGAAATCACCTCCCACAAACGCAGAGTGCCATCGTCTGAACCTGGAAATGGAGAGGATACTGGGGATACTGGGAATACTGGGGATACTGGGGATACTGGGGAAACTGGGAGAACTGGGAATGGCAGTGAGCGCAGACAGCGCCCAGAAATCACCTCCCACAGACGCAGAGTGCCATCATCAGAGCCTGGGGATGGAGAGGATACTGGGGATACTGGGGATACTGGGGATACTGGGAGTGGCAGTGAGCGCAGACAGCGCCCAGAAATCACCTCCCACAAACGCAGAGTGCCATCGTCTGAACCTGGAAATGGAGAGGATACTGGGGATACTGGGGATACTGGGGATACTGGGGATACTGGGAATACTGGGGATACTGGGGATACTGGGAATGGTGGGAATGGTGGGGATACTGGGAATACTGGGGATACTGGAGATACTGGGGATACTGGGGAGACTGGGGATACTGGGAGAGGCAGTGAGCGCAGACAGCGCCCAGAAATCACCTCCCAGGGACGCAGAGAACCGT
>NW_026628639.1:0-1985 GCF_030028575.1 Malurus melanocephalus
CCTCCCCCACTCGGGGCTGCTGGCCCCGGGGCCACCGGGGGGGCCGGGCTACTACGATGGCTTCTACCCCCAGCACGAGGGCATGGACATGGAGCCCGGCGGCCTGGGGGAGCCAGGTGAGCCCTAAAATCCCCAAAATCCCTAAAATCCCCAAAATCCCTAAAATCCTGGGGTTCGGCCCCAAAATCCCCCAAATCCCGGGGTTAGGCCCCAAAATCCCAGGGTTCAGCCCCAAAATCCTGGGGTTCGGCCCCAAAATCCCCAAATTATCCTCAGACCAGAGAAACGAGGGATGCAGCCCAAATTTCCCGTTTGCATCCCAAATTTGGCCTTTTCATCCTGAAAAATTCACCCCAAATATCCCCTTTCCATCCCGAATTTCCCCTCCCCACCCCCATTTCCCCTTCTAACCCCATTTTTTCCCCCACCCCTCATTTCCCAGACGATTTTGGCCCCTACGAGGATCTGGAGGCTCCGGGGGGGGATCCCCTGTTCCAGGAGGGGTCTCTGGAGGCCGAGGGGGCCCCCGGAGCCCCCATCCCCGAATTCCTGCCCTCGGCTCAGCGCGCGCTCTTCCTGCGCATCCGCCACAAACAGCGCGCGATGGACGGCGGCCGGAGAGTGCCCGAGAGCGGCCGCAGCGACCGGGAGCACGACGAGGGTGAGGGGACATACACTGACCATGGGGAGATGGGCACTGACCATGAGAGTGACAGGGAGCACGAGGAGGGTGAGGGGACATACACTGACCATGGGGGGACAGGGAGCACGATGAGGGTGAGGGGACATACACTGACCATGAGGGGACAGGGATGGGCACTGACCATGGGGAGATGGGCACTGCCCACGGGCACTGCCCATTGAGGGTGAGGGGATGGGCACTGACCATGAGAGGGACAGGGAGCACGATGAGGGTGAGGGGAACGGGCACTGTCCATGGGCACTGCCCACAGGGGTGAGGGGATGGGCATTGTCCATGAGGAGATGGGCATTGTCCACAGGCACTGACCATTGAGAGTGAGGGGATGGGCATTGTCCATGAGGGACTGGGCACTGACCACGGGCACTGCCCACAGGGGTGAGGGGATGGGCATTGTCCATGAGGGGATGGGCACTGACCATGAGAGCGACAGGGAGCACGATGAGGGTGAGGGGTGGGCAGTGACCATGAGGGGATGGGGATGGGCACTGACCATGAGAGTGAGGGGATGGGCACTGACCATGAGAGCAACAGGGAGCACGATGAGGGTGAGGAGTGGGCAATGACCACGGGCACTGCCCACAGGGGTGAGGGGATGGGCACTGACCATGAGAGCGACAGGGAGCACGATGAGGGTGAGAGACTGGGCAGTGTCCATGGGCACTGCCCACAGGGGTGAGGGGATGGGCATTGTCCATGAGGAGATGGGCATTGACCATGAGAGTGAGAGATGGGCACTGACCATGGGCACTGACCATGAGAGCGACAGGGAGCACGACGAGGGTGAGAGACCGGGCACTGCCCATGAGGGGACGGGGACGGGCACTGCCCACGGGCACTGCCCATGAGAGTGAGGGAACGGGCACGGTCCACGCTCTGTGCCTGAGTGTTCTCTGGACCCTCATTTTGGTGTTTTTGGGTCCTCATCTTGCTGTTTATTGGTGTCTCACTCTGTATATTTTTTCACCATTTTCCTCTGCATTTTCCAAACCCTCATTTTGCTATTTCCTATACCTTCACTTTCTGATTTTTTCCCCCGTTTCCCCCGCCCCGCAGGAGACCCCGGCAGTTGGTACTCGAGCGACGAGGACGACGGCGGCAGCAGCGTCACGTCCATCCTGAAATCCCTGCGGCAGCAGAGCTCTGCCCGACCCCAAAACCCCTCCGGGGAGCCTCCCTCGGACCCGCGGCTGCAGCGCCCGGCCCGTCCGGCCGATCCCCGGCTGCAGCGGGACCCGCGGCTGCGGGAGCCCCCGGACCCCGGCCCCTCGCGGCTGCGGGAGCC
>NW_026628640.1:0-1863 GCF_030028575.1 Malurus melanocephalus
TCTCATGTGCTCCATGAGTGTGTAATGAGTGCTCCATGAGTGTGCAAGGCTCTGGTGAGTGTGCAAGGGGCACAGTGAGTGTGCAATGAGTGTGCAATGAGTGTGCAATGAGAGTGCAATGAGTGTGCAAGGCTCTCATAGACACCCATGTGTGCAAGGGGTGTTCCAATGAGTGTGCAATGAGTGTGCAAGGGGGGCTCCCATGAGTGTGCTAAATGTGTGCAAGGCTCTCATGGACACCCATGAGTGTGCAAGAGGGGTTCTGATGAGTGTGCAATGAGTGTGCAAGGCTCTCATGGACACCCATGAGTGTGTAATGGGTGTTCCGATGAGTGTGCAAGACTCTCATGAGTGTGCAATGAGTGTGCAAGGCTGTGGTGAGTGTGCAATGAGCGTGCAAGGCTCTCATGGACACCCATGAGTGTGCACTGGGTGTTCTGATGAGTGTGCAATGAGTGTGCAAGGGGTGTCCATGAGTGTGCAATGAGTGTGCAGTGAGTGTGCAAGGAGGGTTCTGATGAGTGTGCAAGGCTCTGGTGAGTGTGCAATGAGTGTGCAAGGGGCATAGTGGGTGTGCAATGAGTGTGCAAGGCTCAATGAGTGCTCCATGAGTGTGCAATGAGTGTGCAAGGGGGGTTCCATGAGTGTGCAATGAGTGTGCAATGGGGATTCCGATGAGTGTGCAATGAGTGTGCAAGGTGCACAGTGAGTGTGCAAGGCTCTGGTGAGTGTGCAATGAGTGTGCAAGGCTCTCATGGACACCCATGGGTGTGCAATGGGGGTTCTGATGAGTGTGCAAGGCTCCCATGAGTGCTCCACGAGTGTGCAAGGGGATTCCAATGAGTGCTCCATGAGCGTGCAATGAGTGTGCAAGAGGAGTTCCCTCATTGAGTGCTCCATGAGTGTGCAAGGGGGGTTCCAATGAGTGTGTAATGAGTGTGCAAGGCTCAGGTGAGTGTGCAATGAGTGTGCAAGGGGGTTTCCATGAGTGTGCAATGAGTGTGCAATGAGTGTGCAAGGCTCTCATGTGATCCATGAGTGTGCAAGGGGGGTTCTGATGAGTGTGCAAGGCTCCATGAGTGTGCACTGGGTGTGCAAGGCAGACTCACCGCTGCGCTTCTTCCAGGGGGAGACTGCGGAGACACCACAGCCGTTATGGGAAATTGGGGGAAATTCGGGAATTTTGGGGAATTTTGGGAAAATTTGGATTTTTTTTGGGAAATTCAGGGAATTTTTGGGGAAAAATTGAGAAAATTTGGGGAATTTTTTTTTAGAATTTGAGGGCATTTTGGGGAATTTCTGAGGAAATTTTGGGGAATTTTTGGGGAATTTTGGGGGCAATTCGGGAAAATTTTGGGAAAATTTGGGAAAATTTGGGAAAATTTGGATTTTTTTTGGGAAATTCAGGAAATTTTGGGGGAAAATTGGGAAGCTTTTGGGAAAATTTTGAATTTTAAGGAAAATTTTGGGGAAAATTGTGGGAATTTTGAGGAAAATTTGGGAATTTTTCTTGGAAAATTTTCTGATTTTTTGGGGGGTAAAATTTGGGATTTTTTGGGAAAAACTGAGGTATTTTGGGAAAAATTTGGAAAGATTTAGGAAAAGTTGGGAAAATTTGGGGATTTTTTTAAAATTTGGGAAAACTTCGGGAGAATTTGGAATTTTTGAGAAAAATTTGGGAAAATTTTGGGAATTTTGAGAAAATTAGAGAAATTCTGGGACTTTATGGGGAAAATTTTGAGATTTGTTTTCAAATTTGGAGATAATTTGGGATTTTTTAGGGAATTTTTGAGAAATTTTAGGATTTTGTAAAAATTTTGAGAAAATCTTGGAAATTTTTTCAACAATTTTGGGAATTTTTTC
>NW_026628641.1:0-1864 GCF_030028575.1 Malurus melanocephalus
GACCCCCTCCCCAAAACCCGTAAAGACCCCTCCCCAAATCCCCGGGGGTGTGGGGGCCAAGAACACGACACTGGTGAGACCCCTCCCCAAAATAACAGAGAGACCCCTCCCCAAATTCACAGAGAGACCCCAAAACACACAGAGACCCCAAAACCGTGGAGAGACCCCTCCCCTAAACCCAGAGAGAGACCCCTCCCCTAAATCAGAGAGACCCCAAATCCCGGGGACGTGGGAGCCAAGAACGCGACACTGGTGAGTGAGACCCCTCCTCAAATTTAGAGAGACCCCTCCCCAAATTAACACAGAGACCCCTCCCCAAATTCACAGAGACCCCAAAACCCAGAGAGACCCCAGAACCCAGAGAGACCCCTCACCAAATTCACAGAGACCCCTCCCCTAATTCACACAGAGACCCCTCCCCAAATTCACAGAGAGACCCCTCCCCTAAATCAGAGAAACCCTAAAACCCTGGAGAGACCCCTCCCCAAATCCTGGGGGGTGTGGGAGCCAAGAACGCCACGCTGGTGAGACCCCTCCCCTAATTTAGAGAGACCCCTCCCCAAAATAACAGACCCCTCCCCAAATTGGGGACACCCCAAAACCCTGGAGAGACCCCTCCCCTAAATCAGAGAGACCCCAAAACCCAGAGAAACCCCAAAACCCAGGGGGCGTGGGAGCCAAGAACGCGACGCTGGTGAGTGAGACCCCTACCCTAATTCACACAGAGAGAGACCCCAAAACCCACAGAGACCCCTCCCCAAATTTAGAGAGACCCCTCCCCTAAATCAGAGAGACCTCAAAACCCACAGAGACCCCTTCCCTAAACCCAGAGAGACCCCAAATTCACAGAGGGACCCCTCCCCAAAACCCACAGAGACCCCAAAACCCAGACAGACCCCTCCCCAAATTCACAGAGAGACCCCTCCCCAAAATAACAGAGACCCCTCCCCTAAATCAGGGAAGATTGGAGGTGGGAGGAGCCCCCGAGAGGGGGATTTTGGGGAGATTTGGGGGGGATTTGGGATTGGTTTTTGGGGTTTCTGGGGTTTGTTTTTCGTGGGATTTTGAGGCGATGTTTAGGGGTGGTTGGGGGGCATTTTTGGGTTGTATTTTGCTCATTTTTGGGTGTTATTTTGGCCATTTTTGGGCGATATTTGGGTCATTTTTGGGCGGTGTTTGGGTCACTTTTACCAGAATTTGGGTCTCATTTTTAGCAGGGTCTGCGCATCGTTTTTGGGATTTCTCTCTCTCAGTGCTCCCCAGATGTCTCGGGCCCGTTTGCCCCAAAATCCCACCCCCGAAATCCCCCATTTTTTCACATTTTTTCCCGTTTTTTCCCAAAATCCCCATTTTTCACCCCAAAATCCCATTTTTGCTCTCTCAGAGCACCATCAACCAGACGCCGGTGACGCTGCAGGTGCCGGGGCTGATGAGCTCTCACAATGCTCTGTTTTCTCTCTGAATCCCCTGTTTTTCACTGTTTTTTTGCCGTTTTTCACTGTTTTTTCGCTGTTTTTTCCCGTTTTTTCCCAAAATCTCATTTTTTCACCCCGTTTTTCTTGCAGAGCACCATCAACCAGACGCCGGTGACGCTGCAGGTGCCGGGGCTGATGAGCTCCCCCAATGCCCTGTTTGTTCCTGGCTTTTTTCCCATTTTTTCGCCGTTTTTTTGCCGTTTTTTCCCGTTTTTTCGCCGTTTTTCCCCGTTTTTCCCGTTTTTTCCCAAAATCTCATTTTTTCACCCCGTTTTTTTCGCAGAGCACCATCAACCAGACGCCGGTGACGCTGCAGGTGCCGGGGCTGATGAGCTGCCCCAATCTCACCCCAAATCCCCCATTTTTCCCCCATTTTTTCCCCGTTTTTC
>NW_026628642.1:0-1931 GCF_030028575.1 Malurus melanocephalus
CAGACACCTCCCCTCCCTCCCCTGGGTTGTTGCACAGCTCAGGAAGCTCCCTGCACCAGGGTGTCTTGCACAGCACAGAGGTAGCAGACACTGTCAGAGACCTCCACTTCCTCCACCCGCAGGACACTGTATTTGCCCGTGGTGTTCAGATCCGTGGTGAAACGGCCGCTGTGCCTGGGGCCAGGCCCTGACTGATAGGAGAGCAGCTCTGGGACTTGGCCGTCCCGCAGCTGGTACCAGAGCAAGGCATTAATACTGGTCTGGTATTTGCAGGTGGTTTGGAAGGGCTGTCCCTGCTTCACCATGACTGGTCCACCTTCCTGCATGACTGTGGTCTGCCCTGTGGTGCCTGAAAGAAAATAAATGTCAGCAGCTCCATGGAGAAATATTAGAGAAACAAAAAGCAAAGTGAGTGAAAAATCCTGGTGAAATAAGCTCTCTGCCCTGTTGTGTCCTGAGATGTGCAGACAGACAGGAAAGAGTGATTTTGGGCAGGATTTCTGAGCTCTGAGCACAAAAGGACCCAAAGGAGAACTGTTCTGTGTCCCTGCTCCTTCTACTGCTCAGATGACCAGGGAACAGACTGAATTTTGTGTGCTCAAGGAAATGAGGAACCCATCAACATAAAGCAAAAGGTTTCATACTCCTTGCCCATCCCTGTCACCTCTGAGGGATCCTCAACCTCTGAGTACACACAATGCTGGGCTTGGAAAGAGGGAGTCCTGTTTGTGTTGCAAAACTGGACAATGTCAGTGAAATGAGAGGTGAAAGGGCCCAGAGCAGATTTGACAGGATCGGGGAATTTGCATTAGAAAGGGAGGACGGTGGGATTGCAGAGGCAGCTGAGACGTCCTGTGGTGACAACAGGTGGATCAGAAGAGAGAGGCAGAGGGAGATAAATTGAAGGGGGAGAAAGACAGAGAAGGGGTCTAAGGCTTCTCTCTCTTCCCTTTTCCTTTACAGATGTAACAGCTTATTGAGCAAACATTTGCACAACCACAAAGAGAAGCAGAGATTTCTCATCCTTTTCCCCCAGTTCACTGATATTTCCCCACATGATCCCGCTAAGGGTTTTGAGGGTTTCCTGGGGAGAAGATGAAGAAGGGTGCCTTGGGAAATAGGCAGGACTTACCCTGGATCTGGCTCAGGAAGGGCGTGAGGATGAGAAATGCGAGGTGCATGGCGAGAGCAAAGCTGCGTGTTGGCTGAGTGAGGAAGAGCCAGAAAGCACCTCCCAACCCGAGGCGACGGAGCTGCCGGAAACGGCTCCCTGGGGGCAGCAAAGGAAGCAGCGAGGGGACAGAGAAATGGCGAGTCCTTGCAGTGCCTGAAATGCTCATTCTGGGTTTGTCCCTCGTTGAGCAGCAGCTGCCGTGGCTCCCTCAGCCATTGACGTTCTGAGCGATCTCTGCCTCTATTACTGAAGTGAAGGAAAAAGGACCAATCAGTTTCATATGGAAGGTGGTTGTGACAGAGCCCTCAGGTGATTTGAAATGCTCCTCTAATCTAACATATTTCTTGCTTTCCCCCTCAGATATCTGAATATTCTGCATTGGCTGAATCCTCTTTCATGGCTGTTTGTGGACACTCAAGGGTGAGACATAAATTCAGGGAAGTGAATTCCAGCCTCACATAGGATTTAAACCCCAGAGTTCCTTACCCATTTAGATGGGAAAGGGGCTTGCTATCCACCTTGCACAGTGGGACAGAGACATTTCTCCAGGGACAGAGATTTGTCATTTCAGAAAACCTCACTGAAAACTCCTCTCCTCCTGTTACTACTGAGATGACAGCATTAAATCAATTGGGCGACGTTGGCCTGTCAGTGCAGCTGCTCTGTCAGCTCCCAGCACAGACGCTCTCAAGGAGCAGCTCTTTGCTTTGCCAACCAGGCTGAGCGCAGCGATGGACGTGCCCAGATGGCCAAAGGC
>NW_026628643.1:0-1968 GCF_030028575.1 Malurus melanocephalus
TGGGATTGTGAGAGGGATCCGATGACAGCAGAGGAAAAGCAGGAAGGGGCACAGAGAGGGATAAAGGCAGGAATCGGGAACTGAAAAAATAAACAACCCGCTGGAAAAAACAGGGAAAGAGCCAAAAATCTGGGATAAAAACAGGAAAGGGGCAAAAATCTGGGATAAAGACAGGAAAGGGAAGAAAATCTGGGATAAATATGGGAAAAGTCCAAAAATCTGGGATAAAGATGGGAAAAAGGCCAAAAATCTGGGATAAAGACAGGAAAGGGACAAAAATCTGGGATAAAGACAGGAAAGGACCAAAAATCTGGGATAAAGACAGGAAAGGGAAAAAATCTGGGATAAAGATGGGAAAGGGCCAAAAATCTGGGATAAAGACAGGAAAGGGGTAAAAATCTGGGATAAAACAGGAAAGGGCCAAAAATCTGGGATAAAGACAGGAAAGGGCCCAAAAATCTGGGATAAAGATGGGAAAGGGACAAAAATCTGGGATAAAGACGGGAAAGGGACAAAAATCTGGGATAAAGATGGGAAAGGGAAGAAAATCTGGGATAAAGATGGGAAATGGACAAAAATCTGGGATAAAGACGGGAAAGGGACAAAAATCTGGGATAAAGACAGGAAAGGGCCCAAAATCTGGGATAAAGACAGGAAAGGGGCAAAATCTGGGATAAAGATGGGAAAGGAACAAAAATCTGGGATAAAGATGGGAAAAGGAACAAAAATCTGGGATAAAACAGGAAAGGGCCCAAAATCTGGGATAAAGATGGGAAAGGGCCAAAAATCTGGGATAAAGATGGGAAAAGGCCAAAAATCTGGGATAAAAACAGGAAAAGGGCCACAAATCTGGGATAAAGACAGGAAAGGGACAAAATTTGGGATAAAGACAGGAAAAGGGCCAAAAATCTGGGATAAAGACAGGAAAGGGGCAAAAAATCTGGGATAAAGACAGGAAAGGGACAAAAATCTGGGATAAAGACAGGAAAGGGACAAAAATCTGGGATAAAGACGGGAAAGGGACAAAAATCTGGGATAAAGAGAGGAAAGGGCTGAAACAGGAATTGATATGGAAAATATGGGTGGGATAAAGGAGCTGAAATCAGGAATTCCTTACAGAATATGGATGGGATAAAGGAGCTGAAATCAGGAATTCCTGTGCACAATTTGAGTGGGATAAAGGAGATGCAACCAGGAATTTTTTTACAGAATTTGGATGGGATAAAGAGCTGGAACCATTTATTTTTTCATAATTTGTATGGGATAAAGGAGCTGAAATCGGGATTTTTTTACACAATTTGCATGGGATAAGGAGCTGAAATCAGGAATTTTTACACAATTTGAGTGGGATAAGGAGCTGGAACAAGGAATTCCAATGGAAAATATGGATGGGATAAAGGAGCTGAAATCAGACATTTTTTTCACAATTTGGGTGGGATAAAGGAGCTGCAATCTGGCATTTTTTGGAATTTGGACAGGATAAGGAGCTGAAATCAGGAATTTTTTACAGAATTTGGATGGAATAAGGAGCTGTAACCGGGAATTCCAATGGAAAATATGGGTGGGATAAAGGAGCTGAAATCAGGAATTTTTACAAAATTTGGATGGGATAAAGAGCTGAAATCAGGAATTTTTTTTTTTTTTTACACAATTTGGACAGGATAAGGAGCTGAAATCAGGCATTTTTTCACAATTTGGATGGAATAAAGAAGCTGAAATCAGGCATTTTTTGGAATTTGGATGGAATAAAGAACATGTTCCTGCAGGAAAATCACCACTCCTGCCCTGAATCCTCCCGGGACTGACGTCAGCTCCTCCCCAGCACAGAACAAGGAACGGGATTGTTTTACTCGGGTAAAATCCCAAAGGATTAAAGGATCCGGGAAATTGAGAAGGTGGCACGGGGAGAGCGGCCCCGAGGAGAAATCGGAACGGAACCGCGGGAGGGGGATGGGGAGGAGCCCAAAT
>NW_026628644.1:0-1876 GCF_030028575.1 Malurus melanocephalus
TGGGGGAGTTACGGGGAAAAAAACCCCATTGAAAACGGGGGAAAATGGGGGATTTGGCCCCACGGGACCAGCCTGATGAACTACCTGAGAATGGTGAGAGGAAATCACAAAAATGGGGTAAAAAACCCAAAAATTGGGAAAAAAATCCCGAAATGGGGAAAAAACCCCAAAATCAGGGGAAAAAACCCATAGGAAATGGGCAAAAACGGGGGATCTGGCCCCACGGGACCAGCCTGATGAACTACCTGAGAATGGTGAGAGGGACCCCGAAAATGGGGGAAAAAACAACAAAAATGGTAAAAAACCCAAAAATGGGGATATGGGGGAAAAATCGGGGTATTGGGGGAAAAAAACCCCATTGAAAACGGGCAAAAATGGGGGATTTGGCCCCACGGGACCAGCCTGATGAACTACCTGAGAATGGTGAGAGGGACCCCGAAAATGGGGTAAAAAACCCAAAAATTGGGAAAAAACCCAAAATCAGGGGAAAAAACCCCAAAATCAGGGAAAAAAACCCATAGGAAATGGGCAAAAACCGGGGATATGGCCCCACGGGACCAGCCTGATGAACTACCTGAGAATGGTGAGGGGAAATCACAAAAATGGGGTAAAAAACCCCAAAATTGGGAAAAAAACCCCCGCGGGAAATGGGGAAAATATGGGGGAGTTACGGAAAAAAAACCCGGTGGGATTTTGGGGCCATTCCCGGTGGATTTGGGGTTTTGGGGGGGGTTCATGGCAGTTTTGGGGTCGATCCCATTTCTTTTGGGGTCATTCCTGTTGATTTTGGGGTCAATCCCGGTGTCTTTGGGGTTTCTGGATGGATTTTGGGGCCGTTCCCGATGTTTTTGGGGTCAGGTGGAGTACGACGGGCTCACCGGGCGCGTGGATGGATTTTGGGGTGAATCCCGTTGATTTTGGGGCTGTTCCCGTTGATTTTGGGGTTTCTGGATGGTTTTTGGGGTCAATCCCGTTGATTTTGGGGTCAATCCCGTTGATTTTGGGGTCAATCCCGTTGATTTTGGGGTCAATCCCGATGTTTTGGGGTCAGGTGGAGTACGACGGGCTCACCGGGCGCGTGGATGGATTTTGGGGCTGTTCCCGTTGATTTTGGGGTGAATCCCGGTGTTTTGGGGTCAGGTGGAGTACGACGGGCTCACCGGGCGCGTGGATGGATTTTGGGGTGAATCCCGTTGATTTTGGGGTGAATCCCGGTGTTTTTGGGGTCAGGTGGAGTACGATGGCCTCACCGGGCGCGTGGATGGATTTTGGGGTGAATCCCGGTTTTTTTGGGGTCAATCCCGATCTTTTGGGGTGAATCCCTGTGTTTTTGGGTCAGGTGGAGTACGACGGGCTCACCGGGCCCGTGGATGGATTTTGGGGTCATTCCCGTTGATTTTGGGGTGAATCCCGGTGTTTTTGGGGTTTCTGGATGGATTTTGGGGTGAATCCCGGTGTTTTTGGGGTGAATCCCGATGTTTTGGGGTGAATCCCGGTGTTTTTGGGTCAGGTGGAGTACGATGGCCTCACCGGGCGTGTGGATGGATTTTGGGGTGAATCCCGGTGTTTTTGGGTCAGTCCCGATGTTTTGGGGTGAATCCCGGTGTTTTTGGGTCAGGTGGAGTACGACGGGCTCACCGGGCCCGTGGATGGATTTTGGGGTCATTCCCGTTGATTTTGGGGTCAATCCCGGTGTTTTGGGGTCATTCCCGGTGTTTTTGGGGTCAATCCCGTTGATTTTGGGGCCATTCCCAATGTTTTTGGGGTCAGGTGGAGTACGACGGGCTCACCGGGCGCGTGGATGGATTTTGGGTCAATCCCGGTGTTTTTGGGGTTTCTGGATGGATTTTGGGGTGAATCCCGGTGTTTTTGGGGT
>NW_026628645.1:0-1942 GCF_030028575.1 Malurus melanocephalus
GATAACACAGGATGAAAAGGCAAGCGGCATTTTTATTTACTTGCTTTTTAAAAAAGCGGCAATTTAAGGGTATAGACCTCCGTATGGAGTGGAGAAAACTTGGTAATAAGATCTGGGATGCTTTATCAGAAGATGCCAAGTCGGCTGAAAGAATGGGAAGATTATGGAGGGTGATTTGTGGCGAGGTGTTGCAATGCCAAGCAGAGAAAAAGGCGTTCAGCCAGGCTAACGCAGCTCAGGAGAAAAACTGGCAATGTGCCTCTTATCCCCTATTGTGCCTACAGCTAAGCTGCCGCCTTCAGCTAGTGAAACTGCCCCCGAGCCTCCTGAGATGGGAGCGGAGCGGAGCCGCGGGGGGCGCGCGGCGGCGGCGGTGCTTTGTCCTGCCCACGCAGACAGAGACAGCAGCGGGGCCGGCCCGGCGGAGGGGCTGCCCGGCTAGCTCCGTCGCTGCCGCTGGGGCGGGGATGCCGCGGAGCACCCCCGTCCCACTGCCGCTGCCCGGATCCGGCCCTGGTCCCGGCTCGGGCTCTGGCTGCTGCCAGGAGTCCTAGAAAGACTATATAAGAGACACCCCGTTCCCCCCATTACGAAGACAAGGACTTTTGTCTCCGTAGCAACAACAAACACGGGGAGACAGAAGAATTGGCTCCACGGGAGGGCTTGCGCTATTAACTGTGAGCTTAAGTTACCGGCCTGAGCGCAACATCATGCTAAAGTATCGAGAAGAAACAATAACCATCCGAAGACTTTTAGACACGGGAGCCAGTGAAGAAGCTGCGCCTCCAGGCTCCCTTCCACCCGTGCAGGCGGCTTGCCCTGCCGGCTGCCGGAGCGTGCCCGGAGGACGATACGGCCGAAGCACTCCCGCTGGCACCACCCAGGAAAGAGCACCGACGGCGCGGTCCGTCTGTGCCTGCTGATAAAAACTGAGCTTTTGTGAAGCAATGGCCGCTAAAAAGAGAGAAAGCCTCTAACAAGCTGGATTGATGCGGGAACGATATGACCAGGGACACTTGGGGCTTTCTGCGGGCCCGTGGGGCACCCCCATCTTTGTCATCAAGAAGAAGCCAGGGAAAATACCGTCAACTGCAGGATTTGAGGGCAGTTAACAACCAAATGAAACCCTGAAAGCCTTACAGCTAGGACTGCCAGATCCTGCCGTGCTGCTATGCAGCTGGTCATTGCTAATAGTAAACCTTAAGGATCACTTCTTTACTGTTGAGCTACATCCACAAGACACGAGGTTCGCATTTACATTGCCTGCGCCGAATAAAGAAAGATCATTACATGGATGATGTTCTGTTTGCCCAAGAGCARCCGCATTCCAGCTCAAGTACAGGCTATCTGTGAGGCGTTAAAGATACAAAGGCTAATAATTGCTCCAGAGAAAACCCAGTTGTCAGCACCGTAGAAATACCTGGGCTAGACATTAAGAGACAGTATTGTTACACCACAGATACATGACGATCTTTAAGGAGCACATCGATCTTTAAGGAGCACGTCGACCGGCCTGCTGACGTTGTGCAGGCACGAAAAATGAAGAAGCAGTTGCACCGAAAAGCTGAAATAAACGCTTTACTTGAGACCCAGAAATTACTCGCAGATTTGCAATGGTTGCGGCCCATGGTGGGAATTCCCAGTGAACTCCTAGATAAGCTACAGCCTCTTCTTAAAGGCACAGACCCTACATCCCGTGACTGTTACTGAGAATCAAAGGGCAGCTTTAAACCAAATTATGGACTGTGTCACTACTGCAAGCGTACACAGACGAGATCCAGAACTGCCAATAAATCTCACAATATGAGGATGCAGTGATTGCAAGGAGAGCACTGAGTGTGCTAGAAAACTTGGTGATGGACAGAGACTTAATGGTTGAGAAGTTGCCACAAGACCTGTACACCCAACAGAAACTGGAAATTCTGACATCCCTCAGAAAGCT
>NW_026628646.1:0-1894 GCF_030028575.1 Malurus melanocephalus
AAAAAGTGAATTTTTGGAGACCAAAAACAGCGCTCACGTAACCCCAGCCCTGCGTGGGCGCCTTCAGCCACCCAACTGTGCCAGCTGCAGCCGAAATTCCATTAAAATTCMATTAAAAATATCAATCAGAGCAATCAAAATCCACCAATTCCTGATTCAATCTGGCCCTGATGTGAAAACACTCGAGGAGTTCAGGTCGGAGAGGGAGCTGGAGATCGGAGGGTTTTTTGGGGTGAAAATGGAACAAAATGGTGTTTAAATCAGGGAAAAGCAAAATGGGAATCTTTGCGATGCTGAGAGGAGAAGAATCGGGGGAAAAAAAAAGAAAAAAAATCAGGAAAAAAATGAGGGGTGAAAAAATTGCGGTTGTTTTCCGGGAAAGCGCCATTATTGGGATGAGAGTGATCCCGGAGCGTTTCGGGGTCGGATTTGGGGGAAATTCCACACCCTGAGATTCTCCCGCCCCAAATCCCGGAGCGTTCCCCTCCTCGTGCCCCGAGGAACTTTCCAGAAGGATTTTCCCGTTGGGATGGAGGGAAAAGAGCGAGCGAGGGTTTGGTGTCCGAGCCTGTGAATGCCAATCCCAAATCTGGCACAATTCCCTCAAATTTACCCACTCGGGGAACAAAAACAAAACCCCGCTCGCTCGATGGAGAAATTCCCCATTTTCAGTGGAATTTTGAACCCAAAAAAGGGGATTTTGGGGTTTCTCCAGCACCCAGGGTTTGGTTTCACCCTCCAAAAAACCCAAAACCATTTTGTTTTGTCTTCTCCCGTCCGAGCTCAGCTCCTCAAAGCCGAGCTGAACAAGTCGAGGCCGGTCCTGGCCGGATCCGACCAAGCCAAGACAAAACTCGGTGATTTTCGATTCACCTGGAACCCGAAAAAAACCTAAAAAAACCCAAAAAAAATACCCCAGGTGAGAGGAGAAAGAACAAAACCAACCCAAAATGGCTCCTGCAGCCACCAGCGGAAGGCGACGGCTCCGATTTTCCTTCACGTCCACTGCGTTGGAGTCCAAATTCCCAAATTTTCTGGTTCCTGGTTGGAAAATTGCCCAGTTCCGTTCCTTTGAGGTTGGAATGGATGGGGGTCGGGGTAGGAGGAGACCCCAAAATGTGCAGGGATGGTTTTTTGTGGGTTTTTCCAGGTGAAAAGGAAGCCGTGCGAACGTTGATTATAAAAGTGATCGGAACACGGCACTTGCTCCTCAGAGCCAACCCGGATTTGGGATCCTCACTCACCCTCCCAAATCCTCCCTCAAACCCCAAAAATCCCCCCCAAAAAAACCCCAAATACTGCCAGAACCCCTTTGCTTCCAACGCTGATTTTATGGTGATTTTATTAGGATTTTAATCCATTTTTTTTCCCCCAAAATCTCTTTTTTTTTCTCCCCTGGCACCCGGGCGGGATGAACCCCCCCTCGCTCCCTCCTGGCGCAGCCCTCACAGCTGCCCGGACTGGTTGGACTGGTTGTAAAATGAACGTTGGGGATTCATGCGCTGCCCTCCCCTCCCCCAGCACTCGGAGCACACAAAACCTGATCTGTCCAACAAAACGCACCTGGGGGGAGAAGGAGGAAGAGAAAAAGAGGGCAGAGGCCCCGAGAAAAGCCGGCGGAGAAGGGGGAACGCGGCTGGAAAATTCGGGAAAGGCGGAAAGCCGCGGTTGCTCGCGGTGCCTAAATCCCCTTTTCCCGCTCTACCCGGACGATTCAGCTCTTACCGGACCCAAACAGAACTCGGGGAAAAAGTTCAGTGCTTGGAGCGGCTGTTCCTGAAGAGAAATCGGCCCTCGGGCGGGGAAGGAGAGATCGCAGCCCGGGACAGGTCCCGTGTTCCGCGTCCCGGCAAAGGCGACCTCGGGCTCGGAGCAAACTCTCGCGCCGGGCCCG
>NW_026628647.1:0-1919 GCF_030028575.1 Malurus melanocephalus
TGGCGGGATTGTGGGATGGAGGACGCTCCGAATCCATGGCGAGGGATTGGGATGGAAGTCGGGGATGGAAAAGGGAAGGGAGACCCTTCCTGGAGTGCCGAGATTGCCAGGGAAGGGCCTGGATCCCGAAATTCCTTGGCAGGGAGGAGTCGGGGTGGGGATGGATCGGATCTGGGGCTGGGAGAGCCGAGAATGGAGGGAATTCCCTGGGAAAGGGGGGATTTATTGGGATCTGGGGAAGGAATTCCCAGGGAGTGAATGTCCTGGGATGGATTTGGGATCCACTCGGATTCATCGGGGCTGGAATTGGATGGGATGGAAAGTCCAGAAATTTCCCGGAATTCCTGGATTTTCCACCCTGGAACGGCCCCCGGGAAGGCCGGGAGGGTTTTCCATGGGGATGGGAATTTTGGGAAAAGCTCCCTGGCCTTTTCCCTGTTCCAGGAACAGGGAACAGGGAATGGCTTCGGATTTTGGGATCGCTGCGTGATCCCGGGATGTTCCGTAATTCCTGGTTTTAATGGCTTTTTTTGTGTTTTTTTCTGGTTTTTGTGTTTTTCTGTTTTTTCCTGTGTTTTCCCATGTTTGTTCCCCCATGTTTTCCCCATGTTTCCCACATGTTTTTCCATGTTTTTCCCATATGTTCCCATGTTTTCCACGTGTTTTTCTGTTTTCCTGTTTTTTTCCCTTTTTTTCCCCTTTTTTCCCATGTTTTCCCCATGTTTCCTCCATGTTTTTTCCCATATTTTCCCCATGCTTTTCCCATTTTCCCCCATGTTTTTCCTCATGATCTCCCCATATTTTCCCCATGTTTCTTCTCATGTTCTCCCCATGTTTACCCCATGTTTTTTTTCCCATGTTTTCCCCATGGTTTTTTCCCATGTTTTCCCCATGTTTCTCCCATGTTCTCCCCATGTTTTTCCCGTATTTTCCCCATGTTTTCCCCATGTTTTCCCCATGTTTTCCCCATGCTTCTCCCGGTTTTTCCCCATGTTTCTCCTGTGTTTTCCCCATGTTTTCCCCATGTTTTCCCCATTTTTTCCCCATGTTTCCACCATGTTTTCCCCATGTTTTGCCCATTTTTTTCCCCATGTTTCTCCTGGTTTTTCCCCGTGTTCTCCCCATGTTTTCCCCATATTTTGCCTGTGTTTTCCCTCTGTTTTTCCCGGTTTTTCCCCATGTTTTTTCCCATGTTTCTCCCATGCTCTCCCCGTATTTCCCCCATGTTCTCCCCGTGTTCTCCCCGTGTTCTCCCCGTGTTCCTCCCCGTGTTCTCCCCGTGTTCTCCCCGTGTTCTCCCCATGTTCCTCCCATGTTCCTCCCATGTTCTCCCTGTGTTTCCCCGTGTTCTCCCCGTGTTTCCCCGTATTTTCCGTCTTTTCCCCATATTTTTTCCCATGTTCTCCCCATGTTCCTCCCATGTTCTCCCCATGTTTCCCCATGTTTACACCATGTTCTCCCCATGTTTTCCCCATGTTCTCCCCATGTTTTCCCATGTTTTCCCATGTTTCCCCATGCTTTCCCCATGTTTTCCCCATGTTTTCCCCGTGTTTTCCCCGTGTTTTCCCCATGTTCTCCCCATGTTTTCCCCATGTTTTCCCCGTGTTTTCCCTGTGTTCTCCCCGTGTTTTCCCCATATTTTTTCCCATGTTTCTCCCATGTTTTCCCCATGTTCTCCCCATCTTTTTCCCCATGTTTCCTCATGTTCTCCCCATGTTTCTTCCATATTTTGTCCATGTTCTCCGCATGTCCCCCCTGTGTTTTTCCCATGTTTTCCCGTGTTTTCCCCGCAGGCCGAGCTGCAGCCTGGAGCAGYTGGGGCCGGAGGTGTTTTTCGGGCAGGGCCGGATCAGTGAAGCCCTGGGGGGCTGCGGGTACAGCCTGGAGCGGCTCAGCCTGCCCTACGTGCCCCAGATCAC
>NW_026628648.1:0-1922 GCF_030028575.1 Malurus melanocephalus
GTGGACATTGGGAATGCTCCACGGTAAAAGAAATGACCCAATTCCCAACATTTCCCATTTCCAGCATTTCCCATTATTTCCAACATTTCCCATTTCCAACATTTCCCATTTCCAACATTTCCCATTATTTCCAGCATTTCCCATTTCCAACATTTCCCATTTCCAACATTTCCCATTTCCAGCAGGCTTTTCCCACTTCCAAGCTGAGTTTTGGGTCCGATGGATCCCATTGGTAACGCCTGCTTGGGAAAATTAGGCGATTGCTGGCTGAAGAAAAGAAAAATATCTGTTAAGATATTTTATAATCCAAAAAACGTGCTCTCCAACGAGCTTTTTCCAAGCACATTAATGCTACAGCCATTAATAATCACAGAGCTCAAAGAAAAAAAAATCAGCTGGAAGAAAGTTGAAAGGGAAACCTATTAAAATAAAAAAAAAGCAATTTCCCAAAAATATCTACAGCTTCGCTTCCAAAATTTTTTTTTTTCTGGGATTTTTTGTGGGTTTTCTTTTTTTTCAGAGTTATTTTTTGCTGCTAAAATAAAACTTTCAGTGACCTAACAGTCCTTTTCAAAGACAGCTGCAGGGAATGAAACGGGGCTGTTTCTGTTCCTAACAAAACATTAGGAACAATTGTTCCTAACAGTGGGATCCTCATCCTGATTGAACATTTCCCGGACATGTCACCACCTCTGGAGACACCAGGGCTCACCCCAGGAGCTGAGGGGGTCCCTCATCTGCCCTCTTTCCACCCTCAAAACCCCAGAAATGGGTGAAAACCCACATTTGTGGGATTCCTAAAAATATCTCCTGCGCTGTTCATTTTTAGCTCACATTTTCTGTATTTTCTGTGTTTTCGGTGTTTTTGGTGTTTTCAGTGCTCTCCCAGCTTCTCCTGCTCTTCTCCTGTGGCTCAGCTGCTGGGGAAATAAATCAGGAAAGGAAAAGGAAACCTCAGCTTGAAGTTTTCCTAATTATGGGGAAAAAAACCCCACAACGAAACAAAAAAAAACCCGTTGTTCATGCAAGCACTGGTGTATGGGAACATTTAAAACTCATTTAAAGGTGTGATGCTCCTCACTGCTCAATTACATTTTTCTGCAGAAAAAAACTTGGGATTTTGGGATTTTTTCCCCAAATTTTTAGCCCCCCCAGTCATTACTCACAAGCAAATTCACGGCTGGTGCGAGTCTGGGGTTAAAGCAGCAGCTTTTAACACGGCACTGCCAAAATTTTGCACCCAATTTCCACGCCTGAAAGAGATGCACCAACTCCTTTCCAGGGGCTCTTTGCTGAGGGTTCAGAAATGAAAAATTTCATTTCAGAAATTAAAAATCTCATAAATGAAAAATTTTAAAAATTAAAGTCATATTCCTGGGTTTGTGGGAGAAATGATTGCTGGGCCTCGGAGAAGACCAGACGGGAATCTGCCCTCCAACCTCTGCTGCTGTTTTTGAGGACAAAAAATAAATCCTTCAACAGCAGCAAAAACCCGTCCTGGTCTGATGCGGTGCCAATGTTAAATTGAATTAAAATTTGACCCCAACCACCAGCTGAAAACTTTGGGGAATAAAGTGCTTCTTGCAGATCAATTCTGCTGTTCGTCTCATTTATTTTTAATGTCGTTCCCAATAAAATTACAATTCTCTCATGTTCTGAAGAAACCGGGAAAAATTCTGTTTGGGATTAAATATGGAGCAGCTCGGCGATTTGGAAGCATTAAGCAGATATCCAGAACCCCTCTTTAAAAATCTTTTATGGAAAATGATTTAATTCTTGATAAATCTTTTGAGAACAAGCAAGCAGAGCTTCCTGGAAGAGAGAAAAAAAATTATTTCTTCAATATTTCTCAATCCATAACCTGTTTTCCTGCTCACCTGGTGGAAGCTGCTGCTCCATCAGCTCTTTGTCAGCTTCCAGCC
>NW_026628649.1:0-1938 GCF_030028575.1 Malurus melanocephalus
CTGCCCCACCCTCAAAACAAAGTGGAGGAAGAGAACTTACAGGGTATTGAATTAGTAAGATAGGGATGATCCAGGTTTTTCAAAAATTTTCAACATATTTGTATGGGGAAGAATAATGGAGACAAAATACCCTCCTTTCCCGTCCATTGGAGATGATTAGAGAAATAATAAATAATCAGGCATTAACAGGTCTATTTCCTGCCAGTGACCAAAGCTGCTTTTCGTAAAAACATACATGGCGGAAGGCCAGGACAACTCACCTATCTAAATAATTCATAACACTGGTCTTTCTTATTGTATTCATGACCATGATCTCATGAATGGTCACTTCTTTCCGGCTCTGTCCTTCCAGGTCTATTTTCTTTATGGCCACCTAAAATGACACTGAACATCACAATCTTGAGAAGTTGGTTGCTCAAGATCACAACAAACATGGAGTAAGTGAGTTTTGAATGACAGACCTGTGCTGTGCCAAAGTGCCTGGTGATTGGACATGGGAGTAATTAGGAACTGACATTCTCACACACCATTTCTCTGCTCGCTCAGGAACAAGTACAGCACATGCGGACACCGATGTTTTGCCTTCTCCATCTGGTAACAACAGTGTCTTGATTGTCACCCACAAAGCTCTGACCACACTCTCTGATGCTCTGCCTTAGCTCTAAAGAAGTAATCCGTGTCTTGGTGCTCTGTGGATACATCCTGGGCTACAAGCCGGGCTTAGGGCTTTTAGGGACACTCTGCACATCTCTCCCTATGTGCACTTCCCAAGTGCAGCACTGCTGGTGACTAAGGAACTACTGGTGAGATTCAGATGTATTTGCTGGCAGCCAGAAATGAGAATTCAGGACTCCTGTGCTGTAACCCCAAAGAACAGTGAAATGCTCTAAGGCACCACCTTTCTTTTACTAATTAAGAGCGAGTAGCGTGTCCTTCTCTGGAAGGTGCTGCTTATCTCCTTGCCTTCCTTCTGGAAGCTGAGAAGGACAAAGACTGTCCTGCCTGTATTTTGCAGATGGCACCAGTCTGCACCTACTGTGCCTTTGCAGCACAGCTCTCCTCGTGACCCAAAGCTCCAGCCACCGCTCACAGCAGAGGGGAAAGCCCTCAAGAGCTGCAGAATCTGTTGGGGCTGTTTACATTTACCTCTCCTTTTGTGGCACCTTCAATCGCTCTACAAACATTTCAAAAAGTCCTAGAAATAATGAGTGTGTCTTTACAAACAGGCCATTGGAATCGGCTTGTAGATGGGGCCAGGAACTTATAGGTAGGGAAGTAAGAGGAGAAATCTTTAGTTCTAGAAAATGTTACTCAATAACATAGACTGCTGCTTAGCTAAGATAATACCTGAACAAAAAGAAAAAGAAATAACACTCAATGTAATAATGAAGAGGGCTTTTTTTCCATCTATATTATAAAAAAAAACAAGGGATAAATTAGAGGCAGCATAGAGCAGATGATTTGGGAAGTCTGCACCTTCTGAGTACCTCATCTAATGTGGAAATGAAGATGGCAATGTGGCTGGGAACATAGAATATAACAGGGGCTACTTCCTAAAAAAAAATTCAGAGATCCCGTGGGAAATGCCCATGCCTTTTTCTTTATTCAAATAAAGATACAAAATTCCTCTGTTTCCTTTTTGGACATAAACCTCTGCCATCACGGATTAACTTTCCTGACAGCACAAAGCAGTTCGTAATGAATTTGCCCTGGCAAAGGAGGATATACTGTGGAAAGCTTTGAAAACTGAGCAATGTCTGTGGCTGTGAGAGAGAGGAGGGTGGAGGAGCAAAGCAGCAACAGGGACTGCAGGCTGAAGCTGCTGCTCTGAACCTTCTTATTCCTATTTCTAAGCATAAAGTGAGTGAGACAAACTCTTGTGTATATACAAGGTAGAAACGGTGTAAGGCACGACGGAAGAAACATTATTCCAAATGT
>NW_026628650.1:0-1901 GCF_030028575.1 Malurus melanocephalus
GTGGGTTATTGTAGCCCAACCCATGGCCAGATTGGACAGATCAGCTGTTCCAGTGGTGCAGGACCAGGGCACCCACAGCAGCTCTGTCCCTGTGTTCAGACTGGAGCTCAGGGGAAGCTCTSCTGACCAGCAATGTTTAACAAGCAATTCCTCTCTTTTTCAGGCTGCAGAACTTGCCCTTTGCTCTGACAAACCTGAACCTGAAAGCTTTGTGGCTGGCAGAAAACCAATCCCAGCCCATGCTGAAATTCCAGACCGAGGACGATGAGAAGACAGGAGAGAAGGTTCTCACGTGCTACCTGCTGCCCCAGCAGCCCTCTCCCAGCCTGGGTAAGAGTCTGCATGGCAGGCACTGAGTGCAGTTTTATGCTTTGGGGGGGCTGAGACCTCTCTGCTGTGTTTGATTGTCCCTGGAGCAGCTACAGCCTCTTGTGTGGCTGGGACACCTTTCATGCAGTCATTGTTCAAATTGAGGAATTGCTTCTCTGCCAGCTGATAAGGAATCTTTATCTGCATCTTTATCTGAGTGCTCTGCTTGGATCTGCTGACCAAGCCATTCATTTTCATTGTCTGTCACCATTCCTGCCTTACTTCTACCCTTTTCCTTACTTCTTGGGTAAGAAGTGTTAGAGCTGAATAGAGGCTGCTGGAGATGTGGTGGGAGATGTGCAGAAGGTCAGAGGATGCTGAGGCCACAGCTTTAACTGATGCCATGGGCAGATAAAACAGCAGTGCCCTAATGGGATGAGAACTTCCCTCTAAAACCCTGAAAGGAGCTCCCTCTGTGCTCTCTTCTCCCCAGAGAACCTCCTGCAGAACAGCGTGGATGAGAGCTGGACAGACACCAACCTGAACAGAGTCAGTGTGATCCAGTTCCTGGATGAGCCCAAAGGAGATGACGATGAGGAGGCTGGAGCTGAGAGACGAGTAAGGARTTCCTGCAGGGTGGTGGTGCCTGGAAGCACGGGGATAAGCCAGGCTTTGCAAGGATGGGGAGCTGCTCTGGTGTCCATGGTTCATTCACCTGGGACACTGTGCAGGATTTTCACACTCTGAAAGGTGTTCAGTGCCCTGAGGAGAGAAAGGAATGAATTCCCTGGGAGCTGCTGTGGTGTCCATGGTTCATTCACCTGGGACACTGCAGGATTTCCACAGTCTGAAGGGTTTTTGGTGCCCTGAGGAGCACAGCAGGAGAGAAAGGAGCTGCTATGGGGATGGGGATCTGCTGTGGGGTGTCCATGTTTCATTCACCTGGGACACTGCAGGATTTTCACAGTCTGAAAGGTGTTTTGTGCCCTGAGGAGAGAAAGGAATGAATTCCCTGGGAGCTGCTGTGGTGTCCATGGTTCATTCACCTGGGACACTGCAGAATTTTCACACTCTGAAGGGTTTTTGGTGCCCTGAGGAGCACAGCAGGAGAGAAAGGAGCTGCTGTGGGGATGGGGAGCTGCTCTGGTGTCCATGGTTCATTCACCTGGGACACTGTGCAGGATTTTCACAGTCTGAAGGGTTTTTGGTGCCCTGAGGAGCACAGCAGGAGAGAAAGGAGCTGCCATGGGGATGGGGAGCTGCTCTGGTGTCCATGGTTCATTCACCTGGGACACTGTGCAGGCATTTGCAAGATTTTCACAGTCTGAAAGGTGTTTGGTGCCCTGAGGAGTGAAATGAATGAATTCCCTGGAAGCTGCTGTGGTGTCCATGGTTCATTCACCTGGGACACTGCAAGATTTCCACAGTCTGAAGGGTGTTGGGTGCCATGAGGAGAGAAAGGAATGAATTCCCTGGGAGCTGTTGTGGGGTGTCCATGTTTCATTCACCTGGGACACTGTGCAGGATTTTCACAGTCTGAAAGGTGTTTGGTGCCCTGAGGAGTGAAAGGAATGAATTCCCTGGGAGCTGCT
>NW_026628651.1:0-1914 GCF_030028575.1 Malurus melanocephalus
TTTTGGGATAAAAAACCCCAAAATTGGGGCATTTCCACCCCCCTTTGGCGGATGCGGAGGCCCCAAAAACACCGGAAACGCCGCGGTTTTGGGGCCCTGAGAAAGAAAAAGAAAACGAAAATGAAAAAATTCGGCACCTGCGCCAAATTCAGGGCCTTTTTGGGGAGAAAATGGGAAATTTTCTGAGTTTTGAAATCCTTCAGTTTGGTAGGGAATCCTGAGCAAAAATTTGGGAATTCTGAGCCATTTTTGGGGGAGAAAATGGGATTTTTTCTGAGTCTTTAAATCCCCCATAGGGGTAGGGATTCTTGAGCCAGAATTTGGGGGATTTGGGGCCTTTTTTGGGGAAAAAATGGGATTTTTTCTGAGTTTTAAAATCCTCCAGACTGGCAGGGAATCCTGAGCCGGGATTTTGGGAATTCTGAGCCGTTTTTGGGGAGAAAATGGGAATTTCTCTGAGTTTCAAAATCCCTCAGCCTGGGAGGGAATCCTGAGCCGGGATTTTGGGAATTTGGGGCATTTTTTGGGGAGAAAATGAGAATTTCTTGGAGTCCTTAAATTTCCCAGCCTGGGAGGGTCTTCTGACCAAAAATTTGGGGGATTTGGAGTCTTTTTTTGGGAAAAAATTGGATTTTTTTCTGAGGTCTAAAATCCTCCAGACTGGTAGGGAATCCTGAGTCAGGATTTTGGGGAATTTGGGGCATTTGGGGGAGAAAATGGGATTTTCTCCCTGTCAATAACTCCCCTTACATTTCCCACCCAGGATTTGGGGAATTTGGAGCATTTTTAGGGAGAAAATGTGGATTTCTTGGAGTCCTTAAATTTCCCAGCCTGGGAGGGCCTCCTGGCCACAAAATTTGGGGCATTTGGAGCCTTTTTTGGGGAGAAAACGGGAATTTCTCTGAATTTTAAAATCCCTCAGCCTGGTAGGGAATCCTGAGCAAAAATTTTGGTGAATTTGGAGCCATTTTTAAGGGAAAAATGGGATTTTTCCTGAGTCTTTAAATCCTCCATAGGGGTAGGGAATCCTGAGCCAGGATTTTGGGGGATTTGGAGCCTTTTTTGGGGAGAAAATGGGATTTTTTCTGAGTTTTAAAATCCTCCAGACTGGCAGCGAATCCTGAGCCGGGATTTTGGGAATTTGGGGCATTTTTGGGGGAAAAAATGGGATTTTTTCTGAGTTCTAAAATCCCTCAGCCTGAGAGGGAATCCTGAGCAAGAATTTGGGGAATTTGGAGCCTTTTTTAGGGAGAAAATGGAAATTTTTTCTGAGTTTTAAAATCCTCCAGACTGGCAGGGAATTCTGAGAAAAAAAAAAAAAAAAAAAAACCCCTCTGCTTTTTTTTGTTTAAAAATTCGGGATTTGCGCCGCCTTTGATCCCCGGAATTCCTCCTTATCAGCGGCTCCAGGCGCGGTTTAATCTCGGTTTTATCTCGGCTTAATCTCGGTTTTATCTCGCCGGGAGCTCTGCTGCGTTTTTTTTATTAAAAATTCCTTTGTTTTTTTGGCAACTCCGCGAATTTCGCAACATTCTCAGTCACCAAAGACCAAAAAATAAATAAAATAAAATAAAAAATTCCGCTTTTTTTTTTTTGATGTTCCGAGGGAGGAAACGCCCCTGGAATGTCCCGACCACATCAGAGGAGATTTTTTACAAAAAACAGAAATTCGGGAATGCCGGAATTATTTGGCAGCAATAAAGAATAAAAAAAAATGATTTAAATTAAAAAAAAAATCGAATTTTTCTGCTCGTTTTTGTTTTTTTTCCATCGGGGTTTAAATGTGAATTTTTTTCCCGCCCTTTCCGTGGGAAAAACAATTAAAAAATTCATTTAAAAATCGATTTTAAATTTTAAAACCATTTTGCAGGTTTTTTTCGGGGTTTTTTTGCAGGTTTTTTTGCAGGTTTTTTC
>NW_026628652.1:0-1977 GCF_030028575.1 Malurus melanocephalus
GCTGGACGTGGTGATAGCAGACCTGGACGGTGGCACTGTCAATGTCCCCGAGTGTGTGCACATCTCACTGCTCCCAGAGCCWCTGCTGCAGCAGACACGGGAGGCTCTGTCCATGGTGAGCCCCACGGTGTTCCTGGGGTTCCTGGGGTGCCAGTGTCCTGCCCTGGGAATGGGACACGTGGTCAGGGGATGGGAATGGAGCCAGGGCCCCTCTGCCAGCAGGATTTGTATCTTGGGGTCCTGTCCATGCTCTGGGATCCTGTCCCTGCTCTGGGATCCTGTCCATTCCTGGGGATCCTGTCCATTCCTGGGGATCCTGTCCATTCCTGGGGATCCTGTCCCTGCTCTGGGATCCTGTCCCTGCTCTGGGATCCTGTCCCTGCTCTGGGATCCTGTCCCTTCTCTGGGATCCTGTCCATGCTCTGGGATCCTGTCCATTCCTCGGGATCCTGTCCATTTTTCAGGATCCTGTCCATTTTTCAGGATCCTGTCCATTTTTCGGGATCCTGTCCATTCCTTGGAATCCTGTCCATTCCTGGGGATCCTGTCCATTCCTTGGAATCCTGTCCATTCCTCTGGGATCCTGTCCATTCCTCTGGGATCCTGTCCATGCTCTGGGATCCTGTCCATTCTCTGGGATCCTGTCCATTCCTGGGGATCCTGTCCATTCCTGGGGTTCCTGTCCCTGCTCTGGGATCCTGTCCCTGCTCTGGGATCCTGTCCCTGCTCTGGGATCCTGTCCATTCCTCAGGATCCTGTCCATGCTCTGGGATCCTGTCCATTCCTCTGGGATCCTGTCCATTCCTCAGGATCCTGTCTATTCTTCGGGATCCTGTCCATGCTCTGGGATTCTGTCCATTCCTTGGGATCCTGTCCACTCCTGGGGATCCTGTCCCTGCTCTGGGATCCTGTCCCTGCTCTGGGATCCTGTCCCTGCTCTGGGATCCTGTCCATTCCTCAGGATCCTGTCCATTCCTCTGGGATCCTGTCCATGCTCTGGGATCCTGTCCCTGCTCTGGGATCCTGTCCATTCCTCGGGATCCTGTCCATTTTTCAGGATCCTGTCCATTCTTGGGGATCCTGTCCATGCTCTGGGATCCTGTCCATTCCCTGGGATCCTGTCCATTCCTCGGGATCCTGTCCCTGCTCTGGGATCCTGTCCATTCCTCAGGATCCTGTCCATTCCTCGGGATCCTGTCCCTGCTCTGGGATCCTGTCCATTCCTCTGGGATCCTGTCCATTCCTCGGGATCCTGTCCATGCTCTGGGATCCTGTCCATTTTTCGGGATCCTGTCCATTCTCTGGGATCCTGTCCATTCCTCAGGATCCTGTCCATGCTCTGGAATCCTGTCCATTCCTCGGGATCCTGTCCATTCCCTGGGATCCTGTCCATTCCTCGGGATCCTGTCCATTCCTCGGGATCCTGTCCATGCTCTGGGGTCCTGTCCATTCCTCAGGATCCTGTCCATGCTCTGGGATCCTGTCCATGCTCTGGGATCCTGTCCATTCCTCTGGGATCCTGTCCATTCCTCAGGATCCTGTCCATTCCTCTGGGATCCTGTCCATTCCTCGGGATCCTGTCCATTCCTCAGGATCCTGTCCATTCCTCTGGGATCCTGTCCATTCCTCAGGATCCTGTCCATGCTCTGGGATCCTGTCCATGCTCTGGGATCCTGTCCATTCCTCAGGATCCTGTCCATGCTCTGGGATCCTGTCCATTCCTCAGGATCCTGTCCATTTTTCGGGATCCTGTCCATTTTTCGGGACCCTGTCCATTCCTGGGGATCCTATCCATTCCTCAGGCTCTCTGGGGAGATCTTTGGGAATGTGGGTCTGGCTCGGGCAGGGCTGAGCTCAGTCTCCTCCCTGGGCAGGTGCTGGACCCGGAGCTGGAGGTGGCCGACCTCGCCTTCCCCCCTTCCACCATTTCTGCCTCTTCCCTCAAGATGCAGGTGAGTGCTGGGACAGGGACAGGGA
>NW_026628653.1:0-1856 GCF_030028575.1 Malurus melanocephalus
ATTTTCTCCTAGTTTTCCCCATTATTCTCCCAAAACTCACACTTTCCCCCCATTTTTTTCATCCCATATGATCATTTTTTCCTTCTTTTTCTCCATTTTTTCCCCCTGCACTCACCAAGACTTGCCAGGGGCTGGTTAGGATCACTGACCTCATTTTTACCCAGTTTTCCCCCATTTTCCCCTGTTTTCCCCCGTTTTTACTGGGTTCCTTTCATTTTTCCCCATTTTCTCCCGTTTTTCCCCCGTTTCTCACTCACCATGACCTGGAAGGGGCTGTTGGGGATGTGCTCCCCCCCGAATCGCACACAAATCATAGATTTAGCCCCATTTTAATCCATTTTCACTGGGTTTTTCCCCATTTTAACCCATTTTGACGGGGTTTTTTCCCATTTTTTCCCTGTTTTTCACTGTGTTTTTCCCGTTTTCTCCCGTTTCTCCCCATTTCTCACTCACCATGACCTGGAAGGGGCTGTTGTGGATGTGCTCCCCCCGAATCTGACACAAATCACACATTTTACCCCCATTTTCCCTGTTTTTCCCCATTTTAACCTATTTTTACCAGTTTTTTTCCCCATTTTCACTGGGTTTTTTCCCATTTTTTCCCGTTTTTCCCCCGTTTCTCACTCACCATGACCTGGAAGGGGCTGTTGGGGATGTGCTCCCCCCGATTCTGACACAAATCACTGATTTACCCCCATTTTCACTGTTTTTCCCCTCATTTTACCCGGGTTTTTTCCCATTTTTTGCCCATTTTTCCCCATTTTCTCCCGTTTTTCCCCCATTTCTCACTCACCATGACCTGGAAGGGGCTGTTGGGGATGTGCTCCCCCCGAATCGCACACAAATCACAGATTTACCCCCATTTTCACTGTTTTTCCCCTCATTTTACCCGTTTTTTTTCCCATTTTTTGCCCATTTTTCCCTGGATTTTTTCCCGTTTTTTCCTGTTTTTCCCCCGTTTCTCACTCACCATGACCTGGAAGGGGCTGTTGGGGATGTGCTCCCCCCCGAATCGCACACAAATCACGTATTTGCCGGGCTGTGGGGCSGTGTAGAAGATGTCGAAGGTGCCGTCGGGGTTCTCCACCACGTCCACGTCCACCTCGGAGCCGTCGGGGGTGCACACGGAGCACGTCACCTTCCCCTTGCCCGCCGCCTTGGCGTCCACCGTGATCAGGGTCTGCTCGCCCAGCTGGATCGTGGGGCCCAGACCCGGCCCTAAAATGGGCACGGGGTGAGGGATGGACCCCAAAAACCCAAAAAACCCGAAAACGGGACCCCAAAAACCCTAAATGGGACCCCTTTAGGATATCTGTAATGGGAACCCCCAAACGGGATCATTGCAGTGTCCACCGTGATCAGGGTCTGCTCGCCCAGCTGGATCGTGGGGCCCAGACCAGGACCTGGAACGGGCACGGGTGAGGGATGGACCCCAAAAACCCAAAAAACCCAAAAACGGGACCCCAAAAAACCAAAAACGGGACCCAAAAAACCCAAAACGGGACCCCAAAAACCCAAAAAAACGAAAAACGGGATCATCTCAGCATCCACCATGATCAGGGTCTGCTCGCCCAGCTGGATCGTGGGGCCCAGACCCGACCCTAAAATGGGTACGGGTGAGGGATGGACCCCAAAAACCCAAAAAACCAAAAAAATCCCCCTAAACAGGACCCCATTGGGATATTCATAACAGGAACCCATTGAGAACCCCAAAATGGGACCCCCTTGGCGTCCACCGTGATCAGGGTCTGCTCGCCCAGCTGGATCGTGGGGCCCAGACCCGGCCCTAAAACGGACAGGGGTGAGGGATGGACCCAAAAAACCCCAAAACAGGACCCCAAAAACCCAAAAAACCT
>NW_026628654.1:0-1975 GCF_030028575.1 Malurus melanocephalus
GATCCTCATGTGGTCCTGCTCCACTGGGTGCAGACCTGGGTGTTCCAGTCACCGCCGCCTTGGTCCCTTTCGCTGGTACCTAAAGGAGTCCTGTGGAAAAAGAAAACACAAAGACATCCCCAACCCCAGTACAACAGTAAACCAGATAGAACTCCATGGGGTGTCCTGGGACAAGGTTGTGGTGTCAGTTTCTGCACCCAGGAGCCCAAAGGCACATTTTCCTAAAGGTCCGCAGGATCCCAAGGGTACAGGCGGGCCTGACCTCTTGGGCAGGAAAACAGAGACAGCTTCATCTGTTTTAATAAAAGAAGGACTTCCGACGCAGATGTTCTATCCTCTTTTAGAAGAGATGTGAACAAGTTCTCTTCTGCTTTATGTTCACCCATTCCTGTTCTCCCCGAGTGTCCGTCTCTGCAGAAGCTCTCTGAATAGTCCGATGGAGTTGTCTGTTTATCCACCTCTCCAGGAAAATCCCAAGATACCTGAAGACTTAAATGGTGTTGTTCTCTTAAGCAAATACTCACACGAGATATTTGATCTGCACAGGGAGATAGTGTCTCACCTGGCTGGCTTTTCATGTCCTTAGTCCGATTCTGTAGAATCTCCTGTAAATTCCTGTTATCTAAGACGTCCTCTTTCAGTTGTTTTTTAAGGTCATTAGTTGTTCCACTTAGCTGCTGTCTGGTGGCATTAATAATTCTTTGCAGCCTGCAAATCTCAGCATCCTTGGCAAGGTTCTCGGAGCGCAGCTCTGCCAGCAGAGCCCGCAAATCCATAGTGTCTTTGTGAAGGTGGCTCTTGGAGCAGTACGAGCACGATGTCTCAAGGAGGGGTGTGGCGCTGAAGTCCCCGCTAGCGTCCGGTTTCCGTGGTAGTGGCACATCCCGTGACGGCACGCTCCGCTCTGTGTCCACTAGATGCCGTCTCTCAGCGACCAGTTCCGCTCTTCCCTGGAGGGCGAGGTCTGGCTGCCGAGTGACAATAGCTGCCCGTTTCGGAGTGCAGCGGCTGTGGTGGTTTGACTTGCTGCTTCTCGACCACCGACGGCAGGCCCCGATGTTGTGGGAGCTGGACTGGCAATGATGGCACCACAGTCCCTGGGCCTGGCACTGGCAGCGCAAGTGACCGGGGTCTCCGCAGCGGAAACATTTAACTTTGCCACTGGACGGGGGACCAGGACCGAAAGCGGCTGCAGCTTGCAAGGGCGCAAAAGCGGCTAAGGCCTGATGTTGAGCGGCTTGGGTTTCCTTAAGATCTAACTTGAGTCCCCTAACTGTGACTGCATCTGGGCCCTCGCTGTCTCCACTATTTAAGCAGTCCTTTGCCACCGCGGCCCATACGTCCCTCCTATTCCGGGAGATGGAATCCACCCGGACACTTCCTGGATGAGGGACTTCCGGCCTCCCCCATCCCGTGACTTCCCGTGAGTCACTTCCTGCCCCGTCCCCGGATGTAGGTGGTGACGGTGGCAGGGGCACTTCCGGCTCCGGTAGGAGGGAGGCCGTTGGTGTGGGCGGAGCAACCGCTCGGGGAGATTCACTAACTCCCCCAATGGCTGACGCTGGCAGCCTGACAGTGGAGACAACAGGGGGCAAGGGACACTCATACCCACACGCAGCAGACTCTCGGCTCCTTTCATRCWCCACACTGACCTGTCGTACCGCCTCCCTCTCTGCTTGGCACTGCACTATTTCACTATGGACCACCCGCCACAATTTGCCCCTCTTTTCAGCTACCTTTTCATCTTCCAACRGGGCATCTCGAATCCTATCTCCTGGCTTTTCCCTTTCRTMTAACCTATGTACCGCACAAGGGTTCTGAAAACAACCCTGATCACAACAATGATTTAAAAGATCTGATAACTCCTTACGGAGAAGATTTGGTAACTCCTTATGGAGGTCAGCATTCCCAGTTTGGCGCTTTCTTAGAAAGCAAGTAAGTAAATTGTATGCCGCTTGCCCTTCCATTTTAATTT
>NW_026628655.1:0-1954 GCF_030028575.1 Malurus melanocephalus
ACACGTGACACCGGGTACACGTGACACGGGAACACGTGACACCGGGAACACGTGACACCGGGAACACGTGACACGGGCACACGTGACCCTGCCGCGCGCTTTTCCCGCGAACCGCCAAAATTAAAGCGTTTTTTGTATTAAAATAAAAGCGATTTTTGGCGCGATTTTTCCACGGATGCCGCAGGACATGTGAGGCTTTTCCCGCGCGAATTCATGGCAGGATTTTTTATAAAAATAAAACCGGTTTTTGGAATAATTGGCCACTGGATGTCACGTGATCTCCCATGTGACCACACCCACATGACGCTTTTCCCGCGCTCCGCGGAGCCGCCGAAATTAAAAGTTTTTCTTGTATTAAAATAAAAGCGATTTTTGGCGCGGTTTCTCCGTGGATGCCGCGGGACTTCAAGACGGTTTTTTGAATGAAAGTAAAACCGGTTTTTTTGAGTGATTGGCTGCTGATCTCCCACGTGACCACACCCACGTGACCACACCCACGTGGCACCACACGTGACCCCCGGCGCGGAGCCGCCGAAATTAAAAGGTTTTTTTTGGTATTAAAATAAAAGCGATTTTTGGCACGATTTTTTCACTAATGCCACGGGACACGTGGTGCTTTTCCCGCGCGAATTCGTGGCGGTTTTTTTAATAAAAATAAAAGCGTTTCTTGAAATAATTGGCCACTGGATGTCACATGATCTCCCACGTGACCACACCCACGTGATGCTTTTCCCACGCTCCGCGGAGCCGCCGAAATTAAAAAGTTTTTTTGGTATTAAAAGCGCAAACTCGAGGCGTTAAATTATCGATTTCAAGGCATTTTTTAATAAAAATAAAACTGTTTTTTTGGAGGAATTGTCTGTTGTGTGTCACGTGATCTCTCACGTGACCACACCCACGTGGCGCTTTTCTCTTTTGTATTTTTGTGTTAAAATAAAAATAAAAAATTTCAACAAAATTAAACCGATTTTTGGGTCGTGTCTTAGCGTCGCATTCCATGGGGAAACCGAGGCTGAATTTGGGGCAGAAACCTCACGAGAGGGGGAGGGAAAAACCCCAAATTTTGGGGGAAATGGGGGTGGGGTCACCCCGTTAATTTGGGATGAGAGACCCTCAGTTGTGGGTGGGAGAGCTGAATTTGGGGACGTTCCATGCGAATTTTTATGGGGATGATTCCTGCTCCTATTTTGGGGTTTTTAATCCCCAATTTTGGGGCTGTTCCACCCCCATTTTGGGGTTTTTTTCATGTCAGTTTTTAGCATTTCCCATCACCATTTTTGTGTGTTTTATCTCCATTTTAAGGGGGATCCCTGTCCCTATTTTTGGCAGAATCTCCTCTTCAATTTGGGAGGATCCCATCCCCATTTTGGGGCATTCCCACCCCAATTTCGGGTATTTTTTACCGAATTTTGGCTGGTTTTAACCCAATTTTGGATATTTTTGACCCAATTTTGGCTGTTTTTAACCCAATTTCGGATATTTTTGACCCAATTTTGGCCGTTTTTGACCCAATTTTGGCTGGTTTTAACCCAATTTTGGATATTTTTTCCCAATTTTGGCTGTTTTTAACCCATTTTTGGTGTCTCTCACACACTGATGGTTCGGAAAGCAGCGATTCCCTCTCTGCCCGTGCACAGCAGCAGCCCCGGGCACTGCGGGTGCCGTTCCCACCCCATTTTTGCTGTTTTTAACCCCATTTCATATATTTTTTACCCAATTTTGGCTGTTTTTAACCCAATTTCAGTTCTGTCACACACTGATGGTTCGGAAGGCAGCGATGCCCTCTCTGCCCGTGCACAGCAGCAGCCCCGGGCACTGCGGCTGCCGTTCCCTCCATTCCCACCCCCATTTTTGACCGTTTTAACCCAATTTTTGACCATTTTTTCCCAATTTTGGCTGTTTTCACCCCAATTTCAGTTCTCTCACACACTGATGGTTGGGAAAGCAGCGATGC
>NW_026628656.1:0-1973 GCF_030028575.1 Malurus melanocephalus
CCCCCAAAAAAACCTCAACCAAAACCCTACACAAACAGTTTTCATACCAAAGAACAGAACAAACTAAAACTTTGGTAAGTGCCGTCTGAGTGCCCTGGCATTCTAGCAGCAGCGTTTGGGGACTGCTCAATGAAATATGGATATTCCCTGATTTGTTATTCCATCGTCTGACCTTGAGAATATGTGATCGGCACCCATCCCCACAGTCTGCACAGAAATCCTCTTCCAATCTGTTGTGCACTGCTGAAGTTAAGAAGTTGAAGCTCGGGCTGCTTAATTAGATGTATGAAAGAATGGGGCACAGAAATCTAAACTCAGTGGAATTCATTTCTGGACACAAAGAGGTCAAGTGTGTATTATCCTGGAGAGCTTACACAGATTTTCTGAGTATTTACCCAGCACTGAAGCTTCAGTGGGCAGGCAGCAGCATCCCATTTCAGTGATATCCTAGGAAATGCAGGTAGTGCTGGAATCACACCACAATTTACATTGGACAAGAGACAGTTTAGCACAAATAGCTCTGTCACACTGTTGGAATTCCAAGTATCTGTCAGCATGAAACAGAAGCAGAATGAACAATATACATTTCTTCCTTTGGCTTCCAACCAGAATTAAGAAATTAATCTTGTCCAGTTGGTAAGCAGCATTTGAAACATCCCACTTGTTTCACACAAACGAGATGCAGTAGGTGTGAGATGTACAGGTACAATGAGCTTGGGGCCCCATTTCACAAAACCTTCTCAGTTTTAGATTCAGAAAGAGCTCAGGAGCTCCACCTGAAAGAGTGAGGCTGGTTCTGTTAGGTTTTGGATGAAGCCCAGTTCCTTTAGGAAAGTGAAGAGGAACACAAATCCGACTCCAAGAAGTTAAATGCATCCATGTATTGACATGAGCAGCTTTCACAGCAAATATGGAATCTTCTTACAGCGACAAATAATACAATTTTGTTTGTTCCTTTCTGCTGTCCACAGGTGTCCTCTGTGCTATGACCATGCATGTTTCACTGCATCCCCCTGCTGTGAGCACTGGGCTCTTCTGACAGAGATGCTTTGCTCTTCTGACAGAGATGCTTCTGCTCCTCTGAGCCATAAATTGTTGTAACACCCAATTTTTTTTCCCAGATGCAGAACAGCATCAGCCCACATTCCCAGCTGCATGTTTCCCTACAGTGCTGTGATGTGCAGCCATTTATTTCACTACTTTGCTGCTAATTCACATTTCCCTTGGGAGGAAGGCCTGAGGACTTCTTTTTTTTTTTTTGTGAGAACAGATTGTATTAGCTAAATTTGTGTTTTTCTCTAGAAGACAAAAAAAGCACTGTGGGTGGTTTGGTGTGACTGGTTAATGTCAAGACCATTTTTCTTAAGAAGTTCTCCTGTTGTAGAGAAGTCGAGGGGTCTTGCCTCGAGTTCAGAGACAATGCAGAGAGCTGCTGGTTCCCCAGAACTGTGTCAGCACCCATGGGTTGGAAAGGAGCTCCACAGAGCGTGTGTAATGAAGAGCAGGAGCATGGTGGGATAGTTTGAAAGCAAACCAGCGGGGAGATTACCCCCACACAAACATGTTGCCAGAGATTCCAAATCACAACTACAATTTAATAGGAAAAAATAAAATCAAGGCAATAATAGAGAAACAGCAGCTTGAAGTGTCAGAGTGAGAGGCCAGGCTCAGCCTGTAGGGCAGGGTGGTGCTGCAGCCCCGTTGCACTGATGGATGTGCTCTCGTCCAAGCGCTGATCCTGCACACAGCTCCAGTCCGTCTCTGCAGCTCCAGGGGCGGTTCTGGAGCTCCTCTCCTCTGGGAATGCAGTGGCACAAGTGTCCCAGTGTCCCAGAGCCTCAGTTTCTGTGCCAGTAGGGATGTGCAGTTCCTCCTGTTTGCACAGGGCATCTCCCAATGGGATGATGGAATTCCATGGCTCATTGCCAGAGCCCTGGATGGCCCATGAGCAGAGAGAGCCCCCGAGGGTGTTA
>NW_026628657.1:0-1919 GCF_030028575.1 Malurus melanocephalus
TATATATATGTGTGTATATGTATGTGTATGTGTATATCTATGTGTGTATATATACATATGTGTATATATACATGTGTGTGTATATATACGTGTGTGTGTGTATACGTGTGTGTGTATATATACATATGTGTGTGTATATATACAGATGTGTGTGTGTATATATACATATGTGTACATATACAGATGTGTGTATATATACAGATGTGTGTATTTATACATATGTGTGTATTTATACATATGTGTGTATATATATGTGTGTATATATATGTGTGTATATATATACTTGTGTGTATTTATACATTTGTGTGTGTATATATACATTTGTGTGTATATATACATATGTGTGTATATATACATATGTGTGTGTAAATATATGTGTCTATATATGTGTGTATATATATATGTATGTGTCTATAGATGTGTGTATATGTATATATGTATATATATGTGTGTGTGTATATATATGTATGTATATGAGTACAACCATCTCCTGAGACTTCCATAGTGAAATTTTATGAACAGTTTCTATTACCTCTGAAACCTCATACATGACTCAGATATGTTGCATCCCTAGCATCAAAAATGCTGTCATTTCAAATTATCAAATTATCAAATTGCACCACTACAAAATGCTTACAACAAATACATTTCTAAGAGGATTTCAACTGCACATGTCATACACCTCACAATTTAGCTTGAACCTCTTTAGATTGTCCTTACAGGAAAAAAAAATTAAATGGAGCACTCTCATTTCTTATTACGCGGCACCTCACCAGGCACCTTAGCAAATGTATATTCATGAACATTACCTTGGCCCTTAGCCCACCTCACCAGATATTCCTCAGCCCCGGTTCAATTCAACTTTCAATTATAATTAACACCTAGGAATTAAAATTATGCCTTGCAATGCGAGTGTAGGACTCCCGTGTGGTTCCCAGGAATCCATGTGCTTCTTATCCTTCCCTTGGCAAAATGAGACGTGTGCTTCCCTTAGGATGGCGTTTAAACGATCGGTAAAGCTGATTTATTTTTCTTAGGCCATTTGAAAGCCAAATTTCTGTACCTGCACATTTCAGGAGCTGCGATTCACTAAGGCTCTCAGATTTACTGTCCGGCGTTTATTTAAAAATTTGGAAAAATGTTTTCACATCAGCAGAGCCAAGTGTGTCATCTAACAAGTGGTAGCACCATCATCCTATCCCCCTAAGTTTTTAACGGTTTAAAGTGATATTGGATTGAAATGGATACAGGCTTGATCTGCCAATTTTTCTATATATTCAGACAGATTTTAAAAACATGAAAAATGTTCTCTAAGGGCAAGTACTTAATGAACTTTTGATTTCTACCCACACCTGCAAGTTTCTACAGCTCCAGACTGGCATCTTCTGTCTGGATTCTGTCACATGATGACCAAGATGGAGAAGTACCACTTCACAAGTCCTACCTGAGTGTGCACATTTACTATGATGTAACAGAGAAATTGGAATTCCCAGGACCCTGCTTTGCAAATGCAGATATGTCTCAAAAGCGCAAAATGAATTTTTTTTATTTCGATCAGGCGCCTAAACTAGTCATCTATAGCGAGAGGTCCTGATTTTTTCCGTACAAGAGATGGCGGCGGCCGTAAAAGTATAGGCGCGTCCATTAATATGGCGGCGTCCCTATTTCGCACATGCGCAGTGCACTGGACTACCAAAATGGCGTCGGCATCACTCGAGCATGCGCAGTGCACTGGACTACCAAAATGGCGTCGGCATCACTCGAGCATGCGCAGTGCACTGTACTACCAAAATGGCGTCGGCATCATTCGCACATGCGCACTGTGTCCGAGTTCCAAAATGGCGGCCGCGGGGTCTTCTCTGAGGGAATATGCGTCCACTGTGCTGCCTGCACGAAATGCGGAGTCCGAGGGTGCCACC
>NW_026628658.1:0-1898 GCF_030028575.1 Malurus melanocephalus
CTCAGCCCCGTGTGGGACAAATCCAGGTCAGGTTTAAACTGTGATTTAAAAACTGTAGCAATTTCATTTCCTCGGGATGGAGCGCTCTGTGATTGTACAGAGAGGATGGGTTGGGAACATCCCGCAGCGGGAATGTGGAAAAGGGATCGGATTCCCAATCTGAGAGCTTAAGAACCACTCTTTAACCCCAGAGAGCTTTTCCCATTGTTTCCCCATTTTCCCCCCCATTTTTTCCCCATTTTTTCCCCATTTTCCCCCCATTTTTCCCCATTTTTCCTCCATTTTTTCCCCATTTTTTCCCCATTTTTTCCCCATTTTTCCCCATTGTTTCCCCATTGTTTCCCCATCGTTTTCCCATTGTTTCCCCATTGTTTTGCCCTTGTTATCCCTCCTTTAGCCCCAGGATCCGATTGACTTCAATGATGGTGCTGAAACTTCTGTGGAGCTCAGAATAAGTCAAAAGAGAACAGGGTGGGAAGCTAAAGATAAATTAGGGATCACCAGATCCACTTGGAATATGGAAAATATCAAAAGAGAACAGGAGGGACCCTAAAGGTAAATTAAGGATGGCCAGAATCATTTGGAATATGGAAAATGTCAAAAGAGAATGGAAAGGGACACTAAAGATAAATTTGGGACGGCCAGAACCATTTGGAATATGGAAAATATTAAGGGATAATGGGAGGGACACTAAAGGTGAATTAGGGATGGTCAGAACCACTTGGAATGTGGAAAATGTTAAAGGAGAATGGAAGGGACTCAAAAGAGAACAGTGGGGGATACTAAAGGTAAATTGGGGATGGTCGGAACCACTTGGAATATGGAAAATGTCAAAAAAGAGCAGGAGGGACCCTAAAGGTAAATTAGGGATGATCAAGCAGATCCGCTTGGAATAAGGAAAACGTCAAAACAGAATAGTGGGGGACACTAAAGGTAAATTAGGGATGGCCAGAACCACTTRGAATATGGAAAATATCAAAAGAGAATGGAAAGGGACASTAAGGGTAAATTAGAGATGGTTGGAACCACTTGGAATGTGGAAAATATTAAAGGARAAGGGAAGGGACACTGAGGGTAAATTAGGGATCACCAGATCCACTTGGAATATGGAAAATGTCAAAAGAGAACAGGAGGGACACTAAAGATAAATTTGGGATGGCCAGATCCACTTGGAATATGGAAAATGTCAAAGAACAACAGGATGGGGGGGGCACTAAAGATAAATTAGGGATGGTCAGAACCACTTGGAATACGGAAAGATACACAAAAGGAGAGATAATTTTGAATTTTTTTCCCCCCTGCAGACCTGGCTTTGATCAGCAAAGCGACTCCTCACAAATACGATTTGCATTAATGAGTTCATCAAAACCCCAGCCCTCCACTACATTTAAACACCGTGTATAGYCAGGCAGCTTTAATTAGACATTTAATCAATGGCTTTTAATGGCAGAGCATTGCAATTATGCGGCATTAACRGAGAGAAGAGCAGATTTTTCCTGCTCCAGCGAGAGGGTTTGAATGGATTTTAATTTGGGGGGTTTTAGATTTTTTCAGAAAAATGGGTCACCTGAAATCAGAGGTGGCAAAAGAGCCCGGAGTGTGGGGCTGGCACGGGGAGAGGTTTTTGGGAAGAAGGGCATGGATGGCCATGGATGTCACCAGGAGAGGAATTCCCTGCCAAGGGGGTGATAAAAGAGCCGAGGAACAGAGGGGCAGGGGGCAGAGATGACAGAGACAGGAGKGGATGGAAATAATGGGGTTGAAGTTGGCAGGAAAGACGGGCAGGGAGAGCAGGGAAAGCTGAGGATTGTGGGGCGGGGAAAGAGGAGCCAGGCAGGGAGCTGGGGCAGGGAAAGATCAAAAACTGCAGGAGTGAGGATGGAAAATGGCACAAAAAC
>NW_026628659.1:0-1901 GCF_030028575.1 Malurus melanocephalus
TCCCAACCCCCCCGTTTGTCCCCAGGGGTCCCCCCGCAGCTGCCACAGGTGACGAGAGGGGACAAACCCGCTGCTCACGTCGTGGGTGAGTGGGAGACACGGGATGGGGGGATTTGGGGGGATTTGGGGGGTCCTGGGGGGGCACAGAGGGACCTTCAGGGAGGGTTGGGGAGGGCACAGCCAACCCCAGGGATTTGGGGGTTTTTTTGGGGTTTTTTGGATTCCTGATCTCTGTTTTTACCCCCAGCCTCCTCCTGGCCCTCCTCCCGTGGCTCTCTGATTTGGGAAGCAGGGTTTTTTAGGGTTATTTTTAGTTTTTTAGTTTTTAATTCCTGTTTTTTCCCCCCAGCCTCCTCCTGGCCCTCCTCCCGTGGTTCCCTGATCTGGGAGGCAGGGTTTTTTGGGTTTATTTTATTTTATTTTATTTTTAACCCCTATTTTCTCTCCCCAGCCTCCTCATGGCCCTCCTCCCGCGGCTCTCTGATCTGGGAGGCGGGGATTTTTGGGGTTTTTTTCAGGTTTTTAGTATCCTAACCCCTATTTTCTCTCCCCAGCCTCCTCCTGGCCCTCCTCCCGTGGCTCTCTGATTTGGGAGGCAGGGTTTTTAGGGTTATTTTGATTTTATTTTGTTTTTAACCCCTATTTTCTCTCTCCAGCCTCCTCCTGGCCCTCCTCCCGTGGCTCCCTGATCTGGGAAGCTGGGTTTTTTAGGGTTATTTTTCGTTTTTTAGTTTTTAATTCCTGTTTTTTCCCCCCAGCCTCCTCGTGGCCCTCCTCCCGCGGTTCCCTGATCTGGGAGGCTGGGTTTTTTGGGGTTTTTTTTAGGTTTTTGGGTTTCTAACCCCCGTTTTCTCTCCCCAGCCTCCTCCTGGCCCTCCTCCCGCGGCTCTCTGATCTGGGAGGCAGGGTTTTTTTAGGTTTATTTTATTTTTAACTCTGTGTTTTCTCTCTCCAGCCTCCTCGTGGCCCTCCTCCCGCGGTTCCCTGATCTGGGAGGCAGGGTTTTTAGGATTTTTTGGGGTTTTTGGGTTTCTAACCCCCATTTTCTCTCCCCAGCCTCCTCGTGGCCCTCCTCCCGTGGCTCTCTGATCTGGGAGGCAGGGTTTTTTTAGGTTTATTTAGTTTTTAACCCCTGTTTTCTCTCCCCAGCCTCCTCCTGGCCCTCCTCCCGCGGTTCCCTGATCTGGGAGGCAGGGTTTTTTTTAGGTTTATTTAGTTTTTAACCCCTGTTTTCTCTCTGCAGCCTCCTCGTGGCCCTCCTCCCGCGGTTCCCTGATCTGGGAGGCTGGGTTTTTTGGGTTTATTTTATTTTATTTTATTTCTAACCCGCGTTTTCTCTCCCCAGCCTCCTCCTGGCCCTCCTCCCGCGGCTCTCTGATCTGGGAGGCTGGGTTTTTTGGGGTTTTTTTTAGGTTTTTGGGTTTCTAATCCCCATTTTCTCTCTCCAGCCTCCTCCTGGCCCTCCTCCCGCGGTTCCCTGATCTGGGAGGCCGGCGTGGCCCCGGCGCTGGTKCAGAACGGGGTCCGTCTGCGGGGCAATCGTTTGGTGGTTCCYCGGGACGGGCTCTATTTCGTGTACGCGGCCGCGGCGTTCCAGGGCTGGCGCTGTCCCTCGCGCTCCCCGCGGCGCCCGCTGCGCCTGGCGGTGTCGCGATTGTCCCCAGAGTACCCGCGGGAYGTGCCCCTGCTGCGCGCCGCCCGCTCCGTGTGCCACACCGGGAACAGCCCCGGGCTCTGGGTGGAGTCCCTGTACCAGGGAGCGGTGTTCCAGCTGCGCCGCGGGGACCAGCTGGCTGCAACAACCACTGCGGGGAGGTTCCTGGATCTGCACGGGGCGGGACAGGCGTATTTCGGGGTGCTGGGGGTGGATTAGGGGTGCAGGGTTCCTGTTCCAGCTGCGC
>NW_026628660.1:0-1853 GCF_030028575.1 Malurus melanocephalus
CATACAGAATCAAAGAATCACAGAATGGCTTGGGTTGGAAGGGACCTCAAAGATCATCTAGCTCCAAACCCCGCTCCATGAGCACAACCCATTAGACCAGGTTTCTCACCGTCCCGTTCACGTTTTCACTCAAAATCAAATCCCCCTGAGGTACACAAGTTTGTCTGTCCTCCTGCATTACCCACCATATGCAACCGCGTCCTTGAGAAAAGACAACCCCACGGAGAGGTTTGCCTTTGCTCGAGGCAGAATTAATCCAGACATTCTTCCCGAACAAACCTCTTATGCGTACTGCTGGGACCCTGTCTCCATCTACTGTATGCAGGGGTTCAGATTGGGCAGGCCTGCTCGGTTGGTGGAACCTCGGGCGTTTACCATCCAAGCCTTTGCCAGATGCTGTTCCCAATTTTTGAAAGTCGTCCTGCCCAATGCCTTCAAGGAGGTTTTCAGGAGTCCGTTGCACCRTTCCACTTTGCCAGCAGCAGGTGCATGGTAAGGGATATGGTACACCCACTCAATACCATGTTCCCTAGCCCAGGTGTTTGTAAGGCTGTTCTTCAAATTAGTCCCGTTGTCAGACTCAGTTTTCTCTGGGGTACCATGCCTCCAAAGGACCTGATTTTCAAGGCCCAGGATGGTGCTACGGGCAGTGGCATGAGGCACAGGGTAGGTCTCCAACCATCCAGTRGTGGCTTCTACCATTGTGAGTACATAGCGCTTGCCGTGACGGGACTGGGGCAGTGTAATGTAATCAACCTGCCAGGCTTCCCCGTATCTGTACTTGTCCCATCTTCCCCCATACCACAGGGGTTTCACCTGCTTGGCCTGCTTGATGGCAGTCTCACAGCCGTGGATAACCTGGGAGATACTATCCATAGTTAGATCCACCCCTCGGTCTCGTGCCCACTTATATGTGGCATCTCTGCCCTGGTGCCCCAAGGCATCATGGGCCCATCGAGCTAGGAACAGCTCCCCTTTGTGTTGCCAGTCCAGGTCTATCTGGGACACCTCTATCTTTGCAGCCCGATCTACCTGCTCATTGTTTCGGTGCTCCTCATTAGCCCGGCTCTTGGGGACATGGGCATCTACATGGCGGACTTTCACAGGTAATTTCTCCACGCAGGCCACAATGTCTTTCCACTCTTCAGCAGCCCAGATTGGTTTTCCCCAACTGGTCTTTTTCCGTCTGTCCAGCCACCCCCACAGTACATTGGCCACCATCCATGAATCGGTGTAAAGGTAGAGCTTTGGCCACTTTTCCCTCTCAGCAATGTCCAGGGCCAGCTGGATGGCTTTGAGTTCGGCAAATTGACTCGATCCACCTTCTCCTTCTGTGGCCTGTGTGACCTGTTGTGTGGGGCTCCACACGGCTGCTTTCTACTTTCGGTTCATCCTGACAATGCAACAGGAACCGTCAGTGAAAAGTGCGTAACATTTATCATCTGCTGGCAGTTGATTGTACAGTGGAGCTTTCTCAGCACGTGTCACTTGTTCTTGCTCCTCCTCATGGGCAAGACCAAAGCCCTCACCTTCAGGCCAATTTGTAATTATTTCCAGGATCCCAGGGCGATTCGGGTTTCCAGTGCGGGCGCGCTGAGTAACGAGAGCAATCCATTTGCTCCAGGTAGCATCAGTAGCATGGTGGGTGGAGAGAGCCTTTCCTTTAAACATCCACCCCAGCACTGGTAGTCGGGGTGCCAGGAGGAGTTGGGCTTCTGTCCCAATCACTTCTGAAGCGGCTTGGACTCCCTCATAGGCTGCCAAGATCTCCTTCTCTGTTGGGGTGTAGTTGGCCTCAGACCCTCGGTAGCTTCGGCTCCAGAATCCCAGTGGCCGGCCTCGAGTCTCACCAG
>NW_026628661.1:0-1905 GCF_030028575.1 Malurus melanocephalus
AAAAAAAAAATGATGATCATCCATCCTGAACAGATTCAAATAATATTTTGAGCCTTTCATCACTTTAATCAAACCACAACACAAAATTTTAGATTTTTACACTGGGGTGGAAGTATTAAAAAAAGAAAAAAAGGCAAATCATTTCCTTAAYGGAATTTTCAGATCTTCTTAATTCAGAATTTCTCCCTTTCTTTTCAATCTGCAATATAACTTTTTACTTCTTTTACTTGGCTAAAATGTAGTAAAATACCATGTTATTCTCTCTCTCTCTCTGTATTAATTCTACCTCTGAAATTCCAAGCTGTATTAAATCAAGATCTCATTAAATGTTTTAAAATGGTAAATAATTAAGACAATTTGACAAAAATACAGGCTTCATCTTTTGTTTCAAGCCTCTCTCGTAAACCCAATGCACCATGCACTATTTGGCAGCCCTTTGAGACAGGTGGAGTGAGAAAAAGCTGAACCCAGCAGCTCATAGCACAGTATTATCCAACAAACCTGGTCATGAGCATTTCCATGCAGCAAAGGTCATATGCACATGCTTGTTTTACAGAATTAGGGCCTCACATGCACATGYCTTCTTTGCATTAGGGCCATACTGSCCWGCTAGTGCTGTCAGAAGTGATCATACACAATCTCTGCAGCAGAACTYGTGCTCTTGTACATGTTTATATCAGGTTATTTTCCTCCCAAGATCATACCTTGTGCTAAGTTGTGCAGGTYGTCCTGTCTTGGGATGCCAGGCAGATTTCGAGGGGGAGGAGGGGGTGGTCTCTTACAGAAAAAGCCATCTCTCCTGCTCTCTTTGAGCTCATCCCCTATGTTGGCATACAAGCTGCTAGGACTGTAGTGAAAGCTGTATGAATCCTCCTCTTCTTGATCTTCACATTCTGCCTCCTCTCTGCTGTCTTGCAGATGGGCTTTCTTTGCCTCATTCACCTCAACTTCTTGTTGGCATTTTGATCCAATTCCATGTCGATCTCCTGAGTTCTGCTTGGYTTCTAATATTAAAGAAAGCATTATTTCCTTTAAAAATTGCCATCTGGAAACAYTTCCTGTTTAAAGGACTCCTACAGAAGCAACACAATGGCAAATAAAACTTTTATGAACTGATACAGCAGGAAAGCTGTCAAATACATACCATSAGTGAACAGCTTTTTAAATATTTACTAAATCAACAGAGGAAGTTTTCATTGTACTTTGCTACTCTGATACACACCATCTTCGTGAATGCAATGTTAAAACTTTCCTAGGGCTGCTGTCAGAATGAAATCACACACATTTTCCTTGCCTCCATAATTTCCATTACTTGACTTTCAATGCAGCACAGYGCAACACTTTGCCAAATAAAGCTGTAGCTCATATATCTGTGTTACTTCTTTTTGTACAATGGGATTTGGGTGCTTATTTGAATCTTTCTTGAATGAAATAAACAATGTCCATGGGAGACATAACTGTAGACTTGTGGAAAAAGAGCTCTTTTGTCTCCAGTGGCCCGCAGGCCAAGAATGTAGTGGAGGGATGTGAAAATGGACATTTTAATCACTATGTACAGCATCAAATTTTTAGTAGCCAACCTCASTAACGTAACAGTAAACTACACAATCTGTCAGCAGACTTTACTGAGCCCTTGAGGTAGGTTTCCATTCTGAGTTATCCTTTGGTGATGYCTGCCTTTCACCACTGATCCAAAGGGGACGTTAGGGCATTTACCTGCCTAACATGGCCAGCTGTTACAATTTGTGTTCTTCTTCCATGTGTTCACACTGGAACAGTGACAGACATAGTGAAAATTTTATCAGAGCAAACCTGTTTTTTCACACTGTTGACCATCTATACGTGCTAAAGCAACCCATTTGAACTTAGCAAGTAAGAAACAATCCTTTTCACATGTTTGAGACA
>NW_026628662.1:0-1855 GCF_030028575.1 Malurus melanocephalus
CCCTGTGTCCCCAACTGTCCCCAGCTGTCCCCAAGGTGTCCCCAGGTGTCCCCATATGTCCCCAGGTGTCCCCAAGGTGTCCCCAGGTGTCCCCAGCTGTCCCTGAGCTGTCCCCAAGGTGTCCCCAACTGTCCCCAAGATATCCCCAAGGTGTTCCCAGATGTCCCCAGACGTCCCCAGGTGTCCTCAGGGATGTCCCCTAGGTGTCCCCAAGGTGTCCCCAGGTGTCTTGGGTGTGTCCCCATCTGTCTGGTGTCCTCATGTCACCATCCCCTGTTCCTGTCCCCAGAGGGTCACTCTCCTGTCCCTGTCCCTGTGTCACTGTCCTCTGTCCCCAGAGGGTCACTCTCTGTCCCTGTGTCACTGTCCCTGTCACTGTCACTGTCCCTCTCTGTCCCCAAAGGGTCGCTCTCTCTCTATCCCCATGTCCTCGTGTCCCCCTGTCCCTGTCCCCAGATTGTCACTGTCACTCTGTCCCCAGAGGCTCGCTCTCTGTCCCTGTGTCACTGTCACTGTCCCCATGTCCCCATGTCACTCTCTCTGTCCCCAGAGGGTCACTCTCTCTGTCCCCATGTCCCCAGATTGTCACTGTCCCTCACTCTGTCCCCAGAGGGTCACTGTCACTGTCCCCAGATTGTCACTGTCACTCTGTCCCCAGAGGGTCGCTCTCTCTCTGTCCCTGTGTCCCTGTCACTGTCACTGTCACTCTGTCCCCAGAGGGTCGCTCTCTCTGTCCCCATGTCCCCATGTCCCCAGAGGGTCACTGTCACTGTCACTGTCACTCTGTCCCCAGAGGGTCGCTCTCTCAAGGACGAGGACGTTCTGCAGTCGCTGCCCGTGGGCACCACGGCCACGCTCTACTTCAGGGACCTGGGGGCGCAGATCAGCTGGGTCACCGTGAGTGTCACTGTCACCTCAGTGTCACCTGTGTCACCTCAGTGTCACCTCAGTGTCACCTGTGTGTCACTGTCACCCTGTCACCAACCCCACCCACTGCATCCCCCCCTTCAGAGACCTGGGGGCGCAGATCAGCTGGGTCACCGTGAGTGTCACCTCAGCGTCACCTGTGTCACCTCACTGTCACCTCAGTGTCACCTGAGTCATCCCCTGTCACCAACCCCCTGTGTCACTGTCACCCACTGCATCCCCCTCTTCAGAGACCTGGGGGCACAGATCAGCTGGGTCACCTCAGTGTCACCTGTGTCACCTGTGTCACCTCAGTGTCACCTGTGTCACCCCCTGTCACCCCCTGTGCCACCCACTGCATCCCCCCCTTCAGAGACCTGGGGGCGCAGATTAGCTGGGTCACCGTGTCACCTGTGTCACCCTGTGTCACCTCCCCACATGTCCCTGTGTCCCACCCTCCCCCTGTCCGTCTGACTGTCCCTCACCTGTCCCTAGCTGTCCCTGACTGTCCCCACGTGTCCCCAGCTGTCCCTTCACATGTCCCTGGCTTTCCCCAGGTATCCCCACATGTCCCCTGACTGTCCCCTGTGTCCCCAGCTGTCCCCTGACTGTCCCCTCACGTGTCCCCATTGTCCCCAGGTGTTCCTGACCGAGTACGCCGGGCCCCTCCTCATTTACCTGCTGTCCCCTCATGTGTTCCCATTGTCCCCTGACTGTCCCCATTGTCCCCTCACGTGTCCCCTCGTGTCCCCAGCTGTCCCCTGATTGTCCCCATTGTCCCCAGGTGTTCCTGACCGAGTACGCCGGGCCCCTCCTCATTTACCTGCTCTTCTATTTCCGCGTCCCGTTCCTCTACGGACCCCGCTACGACTTCACGGCCAGCAGACACCGCGTGGTCCAGTGAGGGGACAGAGAGGGGACAACGGGGACAATGGGGACAGTGGGGATA
>NW_026628663.1:0-1966 GCF_030028575.1 Malurus melanocephalus
CAGCCCATCCCCGCACTGACCGCACCCGCACTGACCACACCCGCACTGCCCAGCCGCTCCCCGCATCCTATCCCCGCGCTGACCAGCGGTTCCTTTCCCCCTGCTCCCCTCACCCCGCACTGCCCGCAGCCCATCCCCGCACTGACCACACCCGCACTGACCACACCCGCACTGACCATCGGTTCCTTTCCCCCCGCACTCCCCAGCCGCTCCCCGCATCCCACCCCCGCGCTGCCCGCTGTGTCGCCGCCCGCTCCCCGGTGCACCTGCCGGTGCCGGGTGAGGCTCTGCGGGTACCCGAAGGCTTTCCCGCAGGTGTCGCAGCGGTAGGGCCGCTCGCGGGTGTGCACCACGCGGTGTTTGCGCAGGTGGAACGACTCTCGGAAGCGCTTCCCGCACACGCCGCACTCGTGCGGTTTCTCCCCGGTGTGGATCCGTTCGTGCCGCCGCAGCGTTTCCCTGCGCCCGAAGGCGCGGCCGCACACGGGGCACGGGAAGCTGCGCCCGGGGSTGCTCCCGGTGCTGTTCCCGGTGCTCGGGGCCGCTCTCCCGGTGCTACCGGAGCTCTCCCCGTGCGCCCGGCGGTGCCGCAGGAGGCTCTGAGGAGCCGTGTACGCTTTCCCGCAGAGCTCGCAGCGGTGCGGGGTTCGGGGAGCTCCGTGTCCCGCCTGGTGCCGCAGCAGGTACGCGCCGTCACGGAACTCCTTCCCGCACACCGGGCACGGTAAGCGCCGCGCCGGGCCGGCGTGGGTTTTCACGTGGCGAGTCAGGCTCTCGCGGCGGTTGAAGCGGCGGCCGCAGGCGGAGCAGGCAAACGGTTTCTCTCCGGTGTGGATGATCTGGTGCTGCGCCAGGTGACTCTGCTTCTTGAACGCCTTCCAGCACAGCGGGCACGGGAACGGCCCGTCCGAGCCGCCCGCGGCCACCGGCACCGCGCCCGGGGCCAGCAGCACCCCGCTGGGCACCGGGATCACCGCGCCGGGCACGGCCACCGCCACGCCCGGGGCCACCAAGTTCACCCCGTTGGCCACCAGAGCGGTGGTGGGGAGGGAGGTGGTGAGCGCGGCGGGAGCGGAACCAACACCGACACCGCGGCCGGCGCTGACCGCTCCGGCCACCGCTCCGGCCACCGCGCTGGGTGCCACTGTGACCGCTCCGGACACTGCACTAACCGCGCTGGGTGCCACACTGACCGCTCCGGCCACCCCGCCGACATTTGGCACCGCGCTGACCACACTGCCCGCTCCAGCCACGGCTCCGACTGCTCCGGCCACCGAGCCCAGCCCGTTGACGTTCGGCGCGGCACTGACCGCTCCGGCCACCCCGCCGACATTTGGCACGGCGCTGACCACTCCAGTCACTGCTCCGGCCACCGCACCGGCCGCTCCGGCCACCGCTCCCATCCCGTTGGCGTTGGGCGCTCCGGCCCCGTTGGTGACCCCGTTGAGCAGCGCGGGTCCCGGTGCGGCTCTGCCGGGCTCATCGGTCACATCCCGGTGACAGCGCCGGTGCCGCACCAGGCTGGAGCCGTGGCTGTAGCTGCGGCCACAGGTGCGGCACTCGTAGGGCCGGGACTCGCCGGGGCTGTGGCCGGTGCTGTGGCCGGTATTGTGTCCATTCCCGGTCCCGGTGCTGTGCCCATTTCCAGTCCCGTGCCTGGTTCCAGTGCCGCTCCCATTCCCGGTGCCGTTTCCAGTCCCGTGCCCCGTTCCGCTCCCATTCCCGCTCCCATTCCCGTTCCCATTCCCGTTCCCATTCCCATTCCCATTCCCGTTCCCGTGCACCTGCATGTGCTGCACCAGATGCGACGCCTGTTTGAACGCTTTGGGGCAGGCAGCGCACGGGAAGCGCCGCTCCACCAGGTACTTGAGGCGGCGGAAACAGCTCCGCTCSTCCTTGGCCTCTGCCGGTACCGGCGATGATCCCCCGGTCACCGCCGGGCCCCGTTTGAGCCCCCCGAAGAGGT
>NW_026628664.1:0-1922 GCF_030028575.1 Malurus melanocephalus
TGTTGGGGTGGGTGTGGGGGTCCCGGTTGGGTGTGGGGGTCCCGAGGGATGTGTGGGGGTCCCGATGGATGTGTGGGGGTCTCGGGGGATGTGTGGAGGTCCCTGAGGAGGGGTCTGACGCCCCTCGCCCCCAGCCCTGCTGTACCTGCCGGACGGGTCGGCGCTGCCGCTGCCCCTGGAGCCGCCCCCGGGCCCCACGGCCGCGGAGCTGCTGCGCCGCCTGCAGGGGGCGCTGCGCCTCCCGCCCGCCGCCACCGACGCCTTCGCGCTGTGGTTGGGGTCGGATCTGCTCGGTGAGGGGGGGGACAGGGGGACATGATGGGGACAGGGGGACATGGGGGAACATGGGAGGGACACAGGCAACACGGACATTGGGGGGGGTCACAGCTCGCGCTGTGGTTGGGGTCGGATCTGCTCGCTGAGGGGGGCACAGGGGGACATTTGGGGGACATGGGAGGGACATGGCAACACGGACTTTGGGGAGGTCACAGATCGCGCTGTGGTTGGGGTCGGAGCTGCTCGGTGAGGAGGGGACATTGGGGACATTGGAGGAGTCCCACGGGGGACAGGGGCACAGAAGGATCCCCCTGGAGATGGGTGTTGGGGGGTCCGTGGGCCCCCATGGGTGGGTGCCTGTGGGGATCCCCGTAAGTCCCTGTGCCCGTGGGGGTCCCCGTGGGGGTCTCCGCGGGTCCCCGAGTGGGTGCAAGCCCCGTGTCCCCCCAGAGGTGCAGCTGAAGCCACGGCACCGACCCTTGCGCCTGGTCCGGCACTGGCCGGAGCTGCTGCTGCGCTTCAGCCTCGGCTCGCCCGCGGCCATCGCCCAAGGTGAGGGGTGGGGGGCCCGACGAGGGGTCCCGTGGGGTGGGGGGAGGCCCTCGAGGGTCCTCCAGCCCCGCTGACCCCCTTTCTCCCCCAGATGAGCCRTGTCTGCAGCTGCGCAGGAATGTGTTCTTCCCCAAGAGCCGCGAGCTGGAGGTGAGGAGGCACAATAGGGGGGCTTGTGGGGATTTGTGGGAGGGGGTACATGGGGGACACTGAGGGGTGTAGGGTGGGGTGGTTTGAGGGTCTCTGTAGGTGACACGAGGGTCACTGTGGGGTGACCTGGCGCTCTYTGTGGGTCACAGCTGCAGGAGGAGGAGCTGCTCCGGTTGCTCTATGAGGAGGCGCGGGAGCAGCTGCGTGGGGGTCGCTACCCCGTGGACCCCCCCGARGCGGCCGAGCTGGGGGGGCTCAGCTGCCGCCTGCGCCTGGGACCCTTCGAGCCCGGCCGGCACACGGAGCTCAGCCTGCGGTCAGMACCGGCCGGACCCTGCCCGCGGGGCCCCTACCCGCGGGAACCCCTGGGACTTCCTTGGGACCCCACTCGGGACCACTCTAGGGCCTTCCCTGGGACCCCTCTCCTGCCGGGACACCTGAGACCCCCTCCTCCCGAGACCCTCCCATACAACCACCTACAAAACCCCCTCCACCTGGGACCCATACCTTGGACCCCGCCATGGGACCTCCATCTGTGGGACCCCCGCCCATGTGATACACGTGGGACCCACCCGTGAGAACCACCCCCGGGACCCGCCTGCCCCATGGGACCCTCACCCCGTGGCCCCACTGTCCCCATCCCGACTCCCCCGTGTCCCCATCCGTGTCCCCTCTGACCCCTCCTCTTTGTCCCCTCCCAGGCCGCTGCTGGGGGAGCTGCTGCCGCCGGGTCCTCCGGCCCGCTGGGGGGCGCTGTTCCGGCGCTCGCGGGAGCCGGGCCCCGCCCAGCGGCTGCTCGAGGCGTTCGCGCGCGCGCCGGGCCCCGAGGCGCCCCCTGCCGGATTGTACCGGGACTTCCTGCGCCGCTGCCACGCCCTGCCCGGCTACGGGTGAGAGGGGGACCCCAAAGGGACACCCCCATGGGGGTGACATCCCCACTGACA
>NW_026628665.1:0-1858 GCF_030028575.1 Malurus melanocephalus
GTGGGTTGAAGGAGCAAAGGAATGGGGTGCTGTGGGGTGAAGGAGGATTAGGGTTACGGTTAGAGTTGGGTTAGGGTTTGGGTTTAGGGTTAGGGTTGCACAACAAAAAGTAGGGCAACTACCCACAGCCTTTTCTCTACCCTTGCCTTAACCAGAAACCCAAACAAAATCCTTCCTCACTGACAGTGGGAAAATGCAGCAATTTCTACTGGGGTTGGATTAGGATTGGGTTTGGGTTAGGGATGGAGAAAGGAATGGAGCACTGTGGGTTGAAGGAGGAAAGGAATGGGGTGCTGTGGCGTGAAGGAAGATGGGAATGGGTTTGGGTTATGGTTATGGTTATGGTTAGGGTTAGGGTTAGGGTTAAGGTTAGGAATGGGGTGAAGGAGGGTTAGTGTTATGGTTAGGTTTAGGATTAGGGTTAGGGTTAGGTTTAGGGTTAGAAATGCAGTCAGCGGGGTGCAATGTCTCGGGAGAGGAAGGCTCTGCCTTTTCTGGATTTGGGAACAGCKCTGGGGATGGGGTGGATGCCCCTGGGGTGGTTCAGGGCATTCAGAGCTCACAGGGGTGGCTTTGGCACCTCTGGAGGGCTCTGAGGGTGGAAAGTGCTGCTCTGGCACCTCCTGGCACCCCCACACCCCATTCCCACAAGGCTGGCACCAATTTGGGTTTGTGACATCCCAATGGCTCCGATTCCTGTGACAATCCTGGCACTGCAGCCCCGCTCTGCTCTGGGAGAGCTGCTGCACTCAGAGCCTGGGAAGGAGCCCAGAAATAATCCAGAAATCCAGAAATCCACCCCCATCCACCCTCCATCCCTGAGTTCATCCCTGTTTCCATCCTCACCTCCCTGTGCTCCGTGCCCAACTCCTTTCCCCCTTCCCAGAGCTGCCAAAACCAACCCGAAATTTTGGATGAGCTCCAAAAATCCCCTCCTGTTGCCTYTGGGGCCGTGGGAAGGACCCTCCCYCTCYGTGCCCTGATGGTTTTTCACAGGAAAAAGCCAAATTCTCCCGGTTTTTTCCTGCAGGGAACGCACCTGGGGAAGTCCTCGTCCTGCCATTCYTCCTTCACGTCCACGTTTTCCATCCGCAGCGTGGCCTCCGTGGTGCCCATCGCTGCCAGGGAGGGGCTGGGGCCGGATCCCTCCGGGAAGGGCTCGGGCTGGGAAGGGAAGGGAAGGAAGAGAGGTTGGCACGGAGCATCCCGGCCTGGGAGCAGGGAAAACAGTGGGAAAAACATGGGAAAACATGGGAAAACAGCGGGAAAAGCATGGGAAAACAGCAGGAAAAACATGGAAAAACAGCGGGAATAGCATGGAAAAACAGTGGGAAAAGCGTGGAAGAACAGCGGGAAAATATGGAAAAACAGCGGGGAAAGCATGGGGAAAACAGCGGGGAAAGAATGGGAAAACAGTGGGAAAAGCATGGGGAAAACAGCGGGAAAAGCATGGGGAAAACAGTGGGAAAAACATGGAAAAACAGCAGGAAAAACATGGAAAAGCAGTGGGAAAAGCATGGGAAAACAGTGGGAAAAGCATGGAAAAACAGTGGGAAAATATGGAAAAACAGCGGGGAAAGCATGGGGAAAACAGCAGGAAAAGCATGGGGAAAACAGCGGGAAAAGAATGGGAAAACAGTGGGAAAAGCAGCAAAACATTTTGGGATTTTGGGGCTGCTTGACACATTTGGGAGCAGGGGAAAGGCCCTGGGTCAGAGCAGGGGGTGGATCYGTGCTCTGCTGGGATTTCAGCATGGATATCCAACGTTTTCCCTTCTCTTCCAATCCCAATCTGCACAAAATCCCCTCTGCTGCGGGCAAGGGATGAGGCTGAGAGGGGAGAGCAGAGCCCTCCCAG
>NW_026628666.1:0-1937 GCF_030028575.1 Malurus melanocephalus
GAGGTGACAGAGGGGACACCGCGGGGGCTGTGCCACCTGAGGAGGCTCCGAGGTGGCAGAGCAGGGCAGGAGATGTGACCAGAGCGGGTGCCTCGGGGYGGGCAGTGCCCGGAGCTGYGCCAGGAAGGCTGGCGGGGGATCGGGGGATTTCGGGGTGACGACGTGCGGGTGCGCACTGAGCACGGGGAAGTGACACCGGGGTCGGGGCCAGCTTCTCATCCTGCACATCCCAGCGACGGTTCCTTCTCTCTCCCCCATCCTGGAGCTGCTCCTGACTCATTTCCTTCCTCTTCCCCTCTTGCTTTGGCTTCGTTCCGAGGTTTCCCTGAGCGGGCTCTGTTCAGCCTCCCCCRTCCCTTCACCTCCCTCCCCGCCACGCTCCCGTCAGGCTTTTGGGATCAGSCTTTTGGGATCACCATCCCCTCCACCGCCTCTCTGGCTGCTTTGCTGCTCATCTCTGCTGCCCTGAAGGATCTGCCAGCTCTGGCTGCGATCAGCCACTTCCCTTCTCCAGCTTGCCGCGGGCAAGGGAGCATGGAAATGCTTCCTTCCCGAAAAACTGGAATAAATCGTCAACGCTCTGTTGGGATTTGGATGGCAAAGCGTCCCTTTGCCTAGGGGTGCATGGAATGGGCAGAAATCCCCCGGATCCGCGGGTTTTGGAGGAGCAGTTGCATGGTGGTGACTCGGGAGTGCATGAGAGCGGCTTTTGGCTGGGAGGGGGTGATGCTCAGAGCCCTGRGTGTGCTCACACTGCCCAGAAATGGGATTAAAAAGCTGTTCGGGGGCACGGGGAGCTCTGGAAGGGCGGGGAAAGCCCCTGTGTGTGTCGGTAAAAGCAGCATTTCCAGCCGGTGACCCCGAGGAGCGGGGGTTTCGCGGAACCGGCGTTTCACAGCTCCTTTCGCTTGGGTTTCTTGGGGCCCGGGCTCATTTCGGCAGCTCCTCCCTGGGCTGGGCGGTCCTGCCGGCCCCGGCAATTGCAGAAGGCGGGAGCTGCAGCTCTCCTGCCCGGCTGTGCTTGCACAAGCACGAAGCTTTTTTAGAAATCGGCTTCCCAGAGTTAATTTTAGCCTTCGTTGCCAGCTCCAAGGGGGKGATCTGCGGAGCTGGCTGCGTTCTGGCTGGGGTAGGTCTCGCCAGCATGATCTAATGCTCTAAACTCTCAGCTAGGMTAGAAGCAGTTAAATRGGGTTTTWWTTTTTTTTTTAATTATTATTTTAATGAGGATYTTTATCTGGTTAAAATGTACCTCACCCCCCACCCCTCCCACCTCAGAAAATCCATCTCTGTGTTCCAGGAACCAGGAGAACTTTCGCAACAGAAAAAGCTTGAAACATTTCCCCTTTTATTCCCCAGTTGTCTGATTTTTGTGCCTTTCTGTCACTGGAAGCAAAGCTGTTCCTTTGGGTTACAGAACTGCGGGGAAAAGTTCTTTTTTTTTTTTTTTTTTTTTTTTTGTTTTGTTTTTTTTTTTTTTTTTTTTTTTTTTTTTTTTTTTTTATTATTTTAAAGCGAATCCGTGGGGTCTGTTTTTGTGCGCTCGCTCAGCTGATGGAAACAACAGCCTGGGAAATTTGGTTTGGAAGGGCTGATGTGATTTGGGGTTTCTGGAGCAGCTCTGAAGGTGCCTCCCTAATGAAGTGTGTCCCTCTCTGCTGCGGTGGAGTTTTGTGGCCGAGGCCTCCACGAGATCATTCAAAGGAGGTTGAGCAGCTCCTTTCTGGTTTTCTGAGCAGGAAGGAGATGCAAAAGGAGCTGTTGTCCCTTTCAGGAAGGTTTTGCCTCTCAGGAAGTTTTGGGAGAGCTTTTCCCGACCCCTCTCTCTCTCCTTCTTGGGATGGGCGGGGACGAGGGGCAGTTCTGGCACATCAATCCGCCCTGGGGACATCAGTTCCCCACCCTGGGCACACCAATCCCATCCCAGGCACACCAAT